>NW_027040108.1:0-111650 GCF_034236695.1 Oncorhynchus nerka
ACCTGTCCCATCCTGACTGGTAGAGACTGGTCACCTGTCCCATCCTGACTGGTAGAACTAGTCACCTGTCCCATCCTGACTGGTAGAACTAGTCACCTGTCCCATCCTGACTGGTAGAACTAGTCACCTGTCCCATCCTGACCGGTAGAACTAGTCACCTGTACCATCCTGACTAGTAGAACTAGTCACCTGACCTCTTAAGTGTTTAAAACCACACCCCTGAGTCTTCACTGGGTTAATTGGTGTTTAAAAACCACACCCCCTGGAGGTCTTCACTGGGTTAATTGGTGTTTAAAAACCACACCCCCTGGAGGTCTTCACTGGGTTAATTGGTGTTTAAAAACCACACACCCTGGAGGTCTTCACTGGGTTAATTGGTGTTTAAAACCACACCCCCTGGAGGTCTTCACTGGGTTAATTGGTGTTTAAAACCACACCCCTGGAGGTCTTCACTGGGTTAATTGGTGTTTAAAAACCACACCCCCCTGGAGGTCTTCACTGGAGTTAATTGGTGTTTAAAAGCCACACACCCCTGGAGGTCTTCACTGGGTTGGTGGTGTTTAAAAACCACACCCCTGGAGGGTCTTCACTGGGTTGGTGGTGTTTAAAAACCACACCCCTGGAGGTCTTCACTGGGTTAATTGGTGTTTAAAACCACACCCCCTGGAGGTCTTCACTGGGTTAGTGGTGTTTAAAACCACACACCCCTGGAGAGGTCTTCACTGGGTTAATTGGTGTTTAAAAACCACACCCCCTGGAGGTCTTCACCGGGTTAATTGTTGCCGCTACAAATGAATTCAACAGCAGTTCTTGTCTCTGTCGTGATTCATCTTGTTTTTAAGTGTTTCCCCTACCTCCTGTCAGGACCTGACCGAGTGGAAGCTCCGGCGGCACAGGTCTACCTGTGACCTGCGGAGGAAGATGCAGGAGAGGGATAACATCGTCCTGATGGCCAACGCAGGGGTCGGTACAGTCGGGACGTTCAAGAGTCTGCAAGAGGACCGGTAAGGGGACGGACATGGAAGACAGACTTAAAGAGGGATAACATCGTCCTGATGGCCAACACTTCCCACACTGCCCCTACTCGGATGGTATCGCGCCGTCCCAACCTTCGCTCTCTCTCCCCCGCTACTCTCTCCTCTTCCATCCTATCATCTCTTCCCTCTGCTCAAACCTTCTCCAACCTATCTCCTGATTCTGCCTCCTCAACCCTCCTCTCCTCCCTTTCTGCATCCTTTGACTCTCTATGTCCCTATCCTCCAGGCCGGCTCGGTCCTCCCTCCCGCTCCGTGGCTCGACGACTCATTGCGAGCTCACAGAACAGGGCTCGGGCAGCCGAGCGGAAATGGAGGAAACCCCGCCCTCCCTGCGGACCTGGCATCCTTTCACTCCCTCCTCTCTACATTTTCCTCTTCTGTCTCTGCTGCTAAAGCCACTTTCTACCACTCTAAATTCCAAGCATCAGCCTCTAACCCTAGGAAGCTCTTTGCCACCTTCTCCTCACTCCTGAACCCCCCCCCCCTCTCTGCAGATGACTTCGTCAACCATTTTGAAAAGAAGGTCGACATCCGATCCTCGTTTGCTAAGTCCAAGCGACACCGCTGGTTCTGCTCACACTGCCCTACCCTGTGCTCTGACCTCTTTCTCCCCTCTCTCTCCAGATGAAATCTCGCGTCTTGTGACGGCCGACGCCCAACAACCTGCCCGCTTGACCCTATCCCCTCCTCTCTTCTCAGACCATTTCTGGAGACCTTCTCCCTTGCCTCACCTCGCTCATCAACTCATCCCTGACCGCTGGCTACGTCCCTTCCGTCTTCAAGAGAGCGAGAGTTGCACCCCTTCTGAAAAAAACCTACACTCGATCCTCCGATGTCAACAACTACAGACCAGTATCCTTCTTTCTTTTCTCTCCAAAACTCTTGAACGTGCCGTCCTTGGCCAGCTCTCCGCTATCTCTCAGAATGACCTTCTTGATCCAAATCAGTCAGGTTTCAAGACTAGTCATTCAACTGAGACTGCTTTCTTCTCTGTATCACGGAGGGCGCTCCGCACTGCTAAAGCTAACTCTCTCTCCTCTGCTCTCATCCTTCTAGACCTATCGGCTGCCTTCGATACTGTGAACCATCAGATCCTCCTCTCCACCCTCTCCAGTTGGGCATCTCCGGCGGCCCGGCCCACGCTTGGATTGCGTCCTACCTGACAGGTCGCTCCTACCAGGTGGCGTGGCGAGAATCTGTCTCCTCACCACGTGCTCTCACCACTGGCGTCCCCCAGGGCTCTGTTCTAGGCCCTCTCCTATTCTGCTATACACCAAGTCACTTGGCTCTGTCATAACCTCACATGGTCTCTCCTATCATTGCTATGCAGACGACACACAATTAATCTTCTCCTTTCCCCCTTCTGACGACCAGGTGGCGAATCGCATCTCTGCATGTCTGGCAGACATATCCAGTGTGGATGACGGATCACCACCTCAAGCTGAACCTCGGCAAGACGGAGCTGCTCTTCCTCCCGGGGAAGGACTGCCCGTTCCATGATCTCGCCATCACGGTTGACAACTCCATTGTGTCCTCCTCCCAGAGCGCTAAGAACCTTGGCGTGATCCTGGACAACACCCTGTTGTTCTCAAATAACATCAAAGACGGTGGCCCGTTCCTGTAGGTTCATGCTCTACAACATCCGCGGAAATGCATCCCTGCCTCACAGGAAGCGCGCAGGTCTAATCCAGGCACTTGTCATCTCCCGTCTGGATTACTGCAACTCGCTGTTGGCTGGGCTCCCTGCCTGTGCCATTAAACCCTACAACTCATCCAGAACGCCGCAGCCCGTCTGGTGTTCAACCTTCCCAAGTTCTCTCACGTCACCCCGCTCCTCCGCTCCCTCCACTGGCTTCCAGTTGAAGCTCGCATCCGCTACAAGACCATGGTGCTTGCCTACGGAGCTGTGGGGAACGGCACCTCAGTACCTCCAGGCTCTGATCAGGCCCTACACCCAAACAAGGGCACTGCGTTCATCCACCTCTGGCCTGCTCGCCTCCCTACCACTGAGGAAGTACAGTTCCCGCTCAGCCCAGTCAAAACTGTTCGCTGCTCTGGCCTTTAATGGTGGAACAAACTCCCTCACGACGCCAGGACAGCGGAGTCAATCACACCACCTTCCGGAGTACCTGAAACCCCACCTCTTTAAGGAATACCTAGGATAGGATAAAGTAATCCCTCTCACCCCCTCCCCTGAAAAGATTTAGATGCACTATTGTAAAGTGGCAGTTCCACTGGATGTCATAAGGTGAACGCACCAATTTGTAAGTCGCTCTGGATAAGAGCGTCTGCTAAATGACTTAAATGTAAATGTTAAATCACTTTATAGTAGTGTGTATGTGGGTGTGTGTGTGTGGGTGTATGTGGATGTGTGTGTGTGTGTGTGTGTGTGTGTGTGTGTGGATGCCCACCCATTCTGCTGTGACATGATCATCACTATTCATATGTTTCCTCTCTTCATCTGGTATCACAGGGAAGAGGATGAGGAGTCCCTATGCAGCAATGGCCACAAGGTCTCTCCGTCCAGCTCGTTCAAGGAGGGTTCCCTGGTGCTACGACCCCACACCAGAGCTCCGCTGGCCCTCAGCTCCTCCGTGGAGTCACCCTATAGCCCCGTAGCGTCGGAACCCTTCACCGCCCCCAGCGTAACCCTCCAGGGACCCCGGAGCCGTGCCCCAATCAGAGCCCCTCGTCCCTAGGGAGGAGTCACACCGTAGAGCCAGACGGAGCTGGAGGATTGGTCACTTTCCCCAACTCTGCCTCTCCCATCTCCTCCCAGACCAGACCATCTCTAGCCCAGCTCTCTTCATCTCCACTGGACGAGACCACAGCGTCTCCTTGCTCAAACGGGATCCCGACGACCCTCCCTGGATCTAGCTCCAGTCTTACTATTGGTACCAGTTCTTCTCTAACTACCTCTGACCTGGTGAACGGTACCGGCTCTAACTAACCAGCGGTACAGGCTCTAACCTAACCAGCGGTACCGGCTCTAACCCTAACCAGCGGAACCGGCCCCTGTGCCTCCATGGACATCCCAGACCCACCCTCCTCTCTACTGTAGGAGTCCCTGACCTCGGTGGGAGCCCGGGTCATGTCTCCAGCTCCCCAGCAGCAGAAGCTTCCCTCTACAGGTACAGCTCCAGGGCTCCGGGAGGAAGAGGAAGGGGAGGGGCATCCTCTCTCCCAGGGGATACCGCCGGTCTGAGGGCTCTTCGTCCTGCCTCTCTGCCGGCTTCACCCCCCCGCCGTTTGAGCCAAGTCCTCCAGAGTGTCCTCGCTACCCAGGCTCTACAATGTGAGGAATGCCTCTGGCCCCCACCCTCCCCGTCTCTCCCTCTTTCTGTCTCTGTGTGACTAATGCCCCCTTCATCTGTACAGTGTTTCAGTACCTCTGTCCCCCCTCCCTCTGTCCCCCCTCCCTCTGTCTCTGTGTGACTAATGCCCCCTCCCTCTGTCTCTCCCTCTCTCTCTGTGACTAATGCCCCCTTCATTTGTACAGTGTGTTTCAGTACCTCTGTCCCCCTCCCTCTGTCCCCCCTCCCTCTGTCTCTGTGTGACTAATGCCCCCTCCCTCTGTCTCTCCCTCCTCTGTCTCTGTGACCTAATGCCCCTTTAATTTGTACAGTGTGTTTCAGTACCTCTGTCCCTCCCTCCCTCTGTCCCTCCCTCCCTCTGTCTCTCTGTGATTAATGCCCCCTTCATTTGTACAGTGTGTTTCAGTACCTCTGTCCCCCCTCCCTCTGTCTCTCTGTGACTAATGCCCCCTCCCTCTGTCCCTCCCCTCCCTCTGTCCCCCTCCCTCTGTCTCTGTGACTAATGCCCCTTCATTTGTACAGTGTGTTTCAGTATTATTCAGTTCTTCTGCAGGTTGTACACTGCGTCTCTTGTGATTGGATGCTCCGTGTTCACTGTCTGTATCTAAATACTACTGCCTCCCTTCAATGTGTGCTTGGTGCCTGTAGTTCTCCTTGGTAGTAAGTGGAGGGAGGTGTTTGTGGTCTTTGTACTTGTAGTTCTCCCTGGTAGTGTGTGGGTGGTCTTGGTACTTGTAGTTCTTCTTGGTAGTAGGTGGAGGGGAGAATTGTGTGTGTCTTGGTACTTGTAGTTCTCCTTGGTAGTATGTAGAGGGAGAGGTGTGTGTGGTCTTGTTACCGTGTGCTTCCTGATCCTCTTCCATCTCCTATGAATAATGCAGTAGTATAACAGACTGCTGCCTGACTCACTGCCCAGCCCTGAGGCCCAATGGCACCTAATCCCTATAGGGGCGGCAGGTAGCCTAGTGGTTAGAGGGCGGCAGGTAGCCTAGTGGTTAGAGGGGCGGCAGGTGGCCTGGTGGTTGGGGCGGCAGGTAGCCTGAGTGGTTAGAGGGGCGGCAGGTAGCTGAGTGGTTGGGGGGCGGCGGTGCAACCCTAGTGGTTAGGGGGGGCGGCAGGTAGCCTGGTGGTTAGAGGGGGCGGCAGGGTAGCCTAGTGGTTGGGGGGCGGCAGGTAGCCTGTGGTTGGGGGGCGGCAGGTGGCCCTAGTGGTTAGAGCGTTGGGCCAGCAGCCTCTTTCCTGTATAGGGGCGGCAGGGTGGCCTAGTGGTTAGAGCGTTGGGCCTGCCCTGTTCCCTATATAGAGGCGGCAGGTAGCCTGAGTGGTTAGAGGGGGGCGGCAGGTAGCCTAGTGGTTAGGGGCGGCAGGTAGCCCTAGTGGTTAGAGGGGCGGCAGGTAGCCTGTTCCCTATATATGGGGACGCAGGTAGCCTAGTGGTTAGAGCGTTGGGCCTGCCCTGTTCCTATATAGGGCCGCAGGTAGCCTAGTGGTTAGAGGGGCCGGCAGGTAGCCTAGTGGTTAGAGGGCCGGCAGGTAGCCTAGCGGTTAGGGGGCGGCAGGTAGCCTGCGGTTAGAGGGGCCGGCAGGTAGCCTAGCGGTTAGGGGGGCCGGCAGGTAACCTAGCGGTTAGAGGGCAGGTAGCCTGCGCGGTTAGAGGGGGCCGCAGGTAGCCTAGCGGTTAGAGGGGACGCAGGTAGCCCTAAGCGGTTAGAGGGCCGCAGGTAGCCCTAGCGGTTAGAGGGGGCCGCAGGTAGCCTAGCGGTTAGAGGGCGCAGGTAGCCCTAGCGGTTAGAGAGCCGCAGGTAGCCTAGCGGTTAGAGGGGGCCGCCCAGGTAGCCTAGCGGTTAGGGGGCCGCAGGTAGCCTAGCGGTTAGAGGGCCGCAGGTAGCCTAGCGGTTAGAGGGGGCAGGTAGCCTAGCGGTTAGAGGGCCGCAGGTAGCCCTAGCGGTTAGAGGGGGCCGCAGGTAGCCTAGCGGTTAGAGGGGCGCAGGTAGCCTAGCGGTTAGAGGGGCGGCAGGTAGCCTAGCGGTTAGAGGGCGGCAGGTAGCCTAGCGGTTAGAGCGTTGGGCCCAGCACCCTGTTCCCTATATAGGGCGGCAGGTAGCCTAGCGGTTAGAGCGTTGGTCAGCACCCTGTTCCCTATATGGGCGGCAGGTAACCTAGTGGTTGGGCGTTGTGCTAGTGACAGGTAGCCCCTGATGGTTAGAGCGTTGGGCCAGCACCTGTTCCCTATAGGGCCGCAGGTAGCCTAGTGGTTAGAGCGTTGGGCCAGCAGCCTGTTCCCTATAGGGCGGCAGGTAGCCTGGTGGTTAGAGGCGGCAGGTAGCCTGGTGGTTAGAGCGTTGGGCCCAGCACCCTGTTCCCTATATAGGGCGAGCAGGCCTTCCTAGTGGTTAGAGCGTTGGGCCTGCAGCCTGTTTCCTATATAGGGCGGCAGGTAGCCTAGTGGTTAGAGGGGCGGCAGGTAGCCCTGGCGGTTAGGGGGCCGGCCAGGTAGCCCTAGCGGTTAGAGGGGGCCGGCAGGTAGCCACAAGCGGTTAGAGGGGCCGGCAGGTAGCCTAGCGGTTAGAGGGCCGGCAGGTAGCTAGCGGTTAGAGGGGGCCGGCAGGTAGCCTAGCGGTTAGAGGGGCCGACAGGTAGCCTAGCGGTTAGAGGGCGGCAGGTAGCCTAGCAGTTAGAGGGCGGCAGGTAGCCTAGCGGTTAGAGGGGGCGGCAGGTAGCCTAGCGGTTAGAGGGCGACAGGTAGCCTAGCGGTTAGAGGGGGCGGCAGGTAGCCTGGCGGTTAGAGCGTTGGGCCGGTAACCGAAGGTCGCTGGTGTAATACCCGAGCAGACCAGGTGAAAAACCTGTCAATGTGCCCTTGAGCAAAGCACTTCATCCTAATTTTCTCCAGGGACACAACACATTACACTGCACCTATCATACTACTATGACTGACCCCTGTAAAACAACACCTGTCATACTACTATGACTGACCCTGTAAAACAACACCCTATCGTACTACTGACTGACCCTGTAAAACTCTGCCCTGTCTTCTACCTACACAGTTGGAAGACTGCTCCCCTCCGCCCCCAGAAAATGGTCACTATCTCAGAGGTGTGTCAGGGCTCAGCCCTGGGCCACAGCCAATCAGAGCAGTGTGAACCAGGAAGTAGAGGACGGTGGGGGTCAGACCCAGCCCTCCATCCTGAAGAACAGAGGGTTCCTGGACCTGCCACCCACCCCAAACCCCTTACCCCCTTCTCTCCTGCCCAGCCTCCTGTCTCAGTCAGACAGAATGGCTCTGTCAGGTGAGCTCAACAGTCTGTTACCTGTGTAACACATCATCTGTACCTGCCCGTCTCTCTCTGAGCACGTCCTGTCATAATTAGGGCCAGAGTTTTACCCAACTTTTTATTTCACCTTTTATTTAACCCAGGTAGGGCCAGTTGAGAACAAGTTCTCATTTTACAACTGCGACCTGGTCAAGATAAAGAAAAGCAGTGCGATACAGAAGTAACACATTGAATAAACAAACGTAGTCAATAACACAATAGGAAAGTCAGTGTTTGCACATGAGGTAGGACAAGGGAGGAAGGCAATAAAAGAGGCCACTGTGGTGAAAAATTACAATATAGCAATTACACTGGGTGGTAGATGTTGCAGAAGATATATGTGCAAGTATTGAGATACTGGGGTGCAAAGGAGCATAATACAAATTTGGGGGATGAGGTAGTTGGTTGGGCTATTTACAGATTAGCTGTGTAGAGGTGAGCTGCTCTGACAGCTGATGCTTAAAGTTAGTGAGGGAGATATGAGTCTCCAGCTGCAGTGATTTTTTTGCAGTTCGTTCCAGTCATTGGCAGCAGAGAACTGGAAGGAAAGGCGGCCAAGGAGGAATTGGCTTTGGAGGTGACAGTGAGATATACCTGCTGGAGCGCGTGCTATGGTGACCAATGAGCTGAGATAAGGCGGGGCTTTACATAGCATGAACTTATAGATGACCTGGAGCCAGTGGGTTTGGTGACAAATATGTAGCGGGCCTGCCAGCGGGGCGTACAGGTCGCAGTGGTGTGTAGTATATGGGGCTTTGGTGACAAAACGGATGACATTGTGAAAGACTGCATCCAGTTTGCTGAGTAGAGTGTTGGAGGCTATTTTATAGATGACATCACCGAAGTCGAGGATCGGTAGGATGGTCAGTTGTACAAGGGTATGTTTGGCAGCATGAGTGTAGGATGCTTTGTTGCGAAATAGGAAGCCAATTCTAGATTTAATTTTGGATTGGAGATGTGTAAGATGTTTAATGTGAATCTGGAAGGAGAGTTTAGTCTAACCAGACATCTAGGTATTTGTAGTTGGTATTTGGTAGACATATATTTGTAGACATATTCTAAGTCCGAACGGTCCAGAGTAGTGATGCTAGACGGGCGGGCAGTGATCGGTTGAAGAGCATTCCCCTGAACTTTTTTTTTTTTTTTTCAGAGTTTGTGCTACAGGATGCTAATTTCTGTTAAAAGGCTAGCCTTTGCTTTCCTAACTGCCTGTGTATATTGGTTCCTAACTTCCCTGAAAAGTTGCATCTCGCGGGGGGCTATTCGATGCTAATGCAGTAAGCCACAGGATGTTTTTGTGCTGGTCGAGGGCAGTCAGGTCTGGAGTGAACCAAGGGCTATATCTGTTCCTAGTTTTACATTTTTTGAACGGGGCATGCTTATTTAAGTTGGTGAGTTAAGTATTTTAAAAGAATAACCAGGTATCCTCTATTGATGGGTTGAGGTCAATATCCTTACAGGAGACCCGGGCCAGGTCGATTAAAAAAACCTGCTCTCAGAAGTGTTTCAGAGTGTTTGACAGTGATGAGTGGAGGTCGCTTGACTGCAGACTCATTACGGATGCAGGCAATGAGGCAGTGGTCACGGAGATCCCTGGTTGAGTACAGTAGAGATGTATTTAGAGAGCAGGTTGGTCAGGATATCTATGAGGGTGCCCGTGTTTACGGTTTGGAGTTGCACCTTGTAGGGTAATTGATAATTTGTGTAAGATTGAAATTATCTAGTTTAGATTGCAGGACGTTCAGATTGTCCCAGTTTAGGTCACCTAACAGTACGAGCTCTGAAGATAGATGGGGAAATCAATTCACCTCTGGTGTCCAAAACAGCTGAGGCCCAGTTTAGGTCACCTAACAGTACGAGCTCTGAAGATAGATGGGGGAAATCAATTCACCTCTGGTGTCAGAGCACAGCTGGGGGCAGAAGGTGGTCTATATAGCAAGCAGCAACGGTGAGAGACTTTTTTTCTGAAAAGGTGGCGTTTTTAAAAGTAGAAGCTTGAATTGTTTGGGCACAGACCTGGATAGCATGACGGAACTCTAGGCTAGATCTGCAGTAGATTGCAACTCCGCCCCCTTTGGCAGTTCTATCTTGTTGGAAAATGTTGTTATAGTTAGGGATGGAAATTTCAGGGTTTTTGTCTTCCTAAGCCAGGATTGACACGGCTAGGACATCAGGGTGGGCAGAGTGTGCTGAAGCAGGGAATAAAACAAATTTAGGGGAGGAGGCTTCTGATGTTAACATGAACCAAAGGCTTTTACGGTTACAGAAGTTAACAGATGAGAGCACCTGGGGAATGGGAGTGGAGCTAGGGGCTGTAAGGCCTGGGTTAACCTCTACATCACTAGAGGAGGAGTAGGGTAAGGGTATGGCTAAAGGCTATAAGAACTGGTCGTCTAGTGTGTTCGGAACATAGTAAAAGGAGCAGGTTTCTGGGAGCTGAAGAATAGATTCAAGGCATAATATACAGACAAGGATGTTCAAGGATGTGAACACAATGGAGGTAAACCTAGGCATTGTGTGATGAGGTTTTGTCTCTAGAGACACCATTTAAACCAGGTGGGAGGTGGAACAGGGTTGAACCTGCCCGTGTGTAGTGCAGGGTTGAACCTGTGTGTGTGTGTGTGGGGGGGGTGCAGGGTTGAACCTGTGTGTGTGTGTGTGCAGGGTTGAACCTGTGTGTGTGTGTGTGTGTGTGGGGGGTGCAGGGTTGAACCTGTGTGTGCCAGGGGTGGGGGGTGGTCTGGTTTCGTGGCACATCGAATCTCCAGGTGTCACCTTCACCTTGTGTCTCCTCCTCAGGTACGTCACAGTGACAGAGTGGAGTCTCACCTTGAAGATTAACAGTCGACCACACTTTGGTTTCAACACTCACTGGGACTCGACAGGAGCAAGAGTCGGAGGCATCCAACCAGGTGAGAGTCCTCCTTCAGGGATGGATGGGGACACGTTATGTCCTGTGTACAGTGTTGTTGTTAGCATTAGTTGTAATCCAATAAGAGTTTAGTAGGTAAGATGTCAACAGAAATGTAGTTGTAATCCAATAAGAGCTTACCAAAGTAGGTAAGATGTCAAAAGAAATGTAGTTGTAATCCAATAAGAGCTTAGTAGGTAAGATGTCAACAGAAATGTAGTTGTAATCCAATAAGAGCTTAGTAGGTAAGATGTCAACAGAAATGTAGTTGTAATCCAATGAGAGCTTAGTAGGTAAGATGTCAACAGAAATGTAGTTGTAATCCAATAAGAGTTTAGTAGGTAAGATGTCAACAGAAATGTAGCAACAACAGTAAGTAATGGATGAATAGAAGTTTGAACAAACAGATTCATATTTATCTTTTGGGGGGGATATGTTTTAGTCTAAAGGTGTCTTGGTGCTAGAAACGGTTGAATTGACTGTGGCTGGGTCATTAGTGAGGACATAATGGTTGTTCCTTCGATGTCCATTACCTACAGTACAGGGAGATATTCATGAATGTTTAAACAGACCTGTGAGAGGTGTGACTTACCCTGCAACAGAGACCTAGTCAGAACCCCTCTGGATATCTGTAATCAGGAGATCTATAACCTTACTGTTCCTCGGTCAGGTGTGGCTGGAAATACCATCTACTACTGGCCTGTAGCTCCTCTCTCTCCTGCTGTCCTGTAGCTCCTCTCTCTCTCTACTACTGTCCTGTAGCTCCTCTCTCTCTACTGCTGTCCGGTAGCTCCTCTCTCTCTCCCTCTACTGCTGTCCTGTAGCTCCTCTCTCTCTCCCTCTGCTGCTGTCCTGTAGCCCCTCTCTCTCTCCTGCTGTCCTGTAGCTCCTCTCCCTCTCTCTACTGCTGTCCTGTAGCCCCTCTCTCTCTACTGCTGTCCTGTAGCTCCTCTCTCTCTCCCTCTACTGCTGTCCTGTAGCCCCTCTCTCTCTACTGCTGTCCTGTAGCTCCTCTCTCTCTCTCTCTCTCTCTCTCCTGTAGCTCCTCTCTCTCTCTCCTGCTGTCCTGTAGCTCCTCTCTCTCTACTGCTGTCCTGTAGCTCCTCTCTACTGCTGTCCTGTAGCTCCTCTCTACTGCTGTCCTGTAGCCCCTCTCTCTCTACTGCTGTCCTGTAGCTCCTCTCTCTCTCTCTCTCTCTCTCTCTCTCCTGTAGCTCCTCTCTCTCTCTCTCTCTCCTGCTGGCCTGTAGCTCCTCTCTCTCTCTCTCTACTGCTGTCGTGTAGCTCCTGCTGGCCTGTAGCTCCTCTCTCTACTACTGTCCTGTAGCTCCTCTCTCTCTCTCTACTGCTGTCCTGTAGCTCCTCTCTCTCTCTACTACTGTCTGTAGCTCTCTCTCTCTACTACTGTCCTGTAGCTCCTCTCTCTCTACTACTGTCCTGTAGCTCCTCTCTCTCTCTACTACTGTCCTGTAGCTCCTCTCTCTCTCTACTACTGTCCTGTAGCTCCTCTCTCTCTACTACTGTCCTGTAGCTCCTCTCTCTCTCTACTACTGTCCTGTCTCGTCCTGTAGCTCCTCTCTCTCTCTACTGCCGGTGCTCCTCTCTCTCTCTACTGCTGTCCTGTAGCTCCTCTCTCTCTCTCTACTGCTGTCCTGTAGCTCCTCTCTCTCTCTCTACTGCTGTCCTGTAGCTCCTCTCTCTCTCTCTACTGCTGTCCTGTAGCTCCTCTCTCTCTCTCTACTGCTGTCCTGTAGCTCCTCTCTCTCTCTCTACTGCTGTCCTGTAGCTCCTCTCTCTCTCTCTACTGCTGTCCTGTAGCTCCTCTCTCTCTCTACTGCTGTCCTGTAGCTCCTCTCTCTCTCTACTGCTGTCCTGTAGCTCCTCTCTCTCTCTACTGCTGTCCTGTAGCTCCTCTCTCTCTCTACTGCTGTCCTGTAGCTCCTCTCTCTCTCTCTACTGCTGTCCTGTAGCTCCTCTCTCTCTCTCTCTCCTGCTGGCCTGTAGCTCCTCTCTCTCTCCCTCTACTGCTGTCCTGTAGCTCCTCTCTCTCTCCCTCTACTGCTGTCCTGTAGCCCCTCTCTCTCTCCTGCTGTCCTGTAGCTCCTCTCCCTCTCTCTACTGCTGTCCTGTAGCTCCTCTCTCTCTCCCTTTACTGCTGTCCTGTAGCCCCTCTCTCTCTACTGCTGTCCTGTAGCTCCTCTCTCTCTCTCTCTCTCTCCTGTAGCTCCTCTCTCTCTCTCTCTCTCTCCTGCTGTCCTGTAGCTCCTCTCTCTACTGCTGTCCTGTAGCTCCTCTCTACTGCTGTCCTGTAGCTCCTCTCTCTCTCTCTCTCCTGCTGGCCTGCTCCTCTCTCTCTCTCTCTACTGCTGTCGTGTAGCTCCCCTGCTGCTGTAGCTCCTCTCTCTACTACTGTCCTGTAGCTCTCTCTCTCTCTCTCTCTACTGCTGTCCTGTAGCTCCTCTCTCTCTACTACTGTCCTGTAGCTCCTCTCTCTCTCTACTACTGTCCTGTAGCTCCTCTCTCTCTCTACTACTGTCCTGTAGCTCCTCTCTCTCTCTACTACTGTCCTGTAGCTCCTCTCTCTCTCTACTGCTGTCCGGTAGCTCCTCTCTCTCTCTACTGCTGTCCTGTAGCTCCTCTCTCTCTCTCTACTGCTGTCCTGTGGCTCTCTCTCTCTCTCTACTGCTGTCCTGTAGCTCCTCTCTCTCTCTCTACTGCTGTCCTGTAGCTCCTCTCTCTCTCTACTGCTGTCCTGTAGCTCCTCTCTCTCTCTACTGCTGTCCTGTAGCTCCTCTCTCTCTCTACTGCTGTCCTGTAGCTCCTCTCTCTCTCTACTGCTGTCCTGTAGCTCCTCTCTCTCTCTACTGCTGTCCTGTAGCTCCTCTCTCTCTCTCTCTACTGCTGTCCTGTAGCTCCTCTCTCTCTCTCTCTCTGCTGTCCCTGTGGCTCTCTCTCTCTCCCTCTACTGCTGTCCTGTAGCTCCTCTCTCTCTCCCTCTACTGCTGTCCTGTAGCCCCTCTCTCTCTCCTGCTGTCCTGTAGCTCCTCTCCCTCTCTACTGCTGTCCTGTAGCCCCTCTCTCTCTACTGCTGTCCTGTAGCTCCTCTCTCTCTCCTTTACTGCTGTCCTGTAGCCTCTCTCTCTACTGCTGTCCTGTGGCTCCTCTCTCTCTCTCTCTCTCTCTCTCTCTCTCCTGTAGCCTCTCTCTCTCTCTCTCTCTCCTGCTGTCCCTGTGGCTCCTCTCTCTCTACTGCTGTCCTGCAGCTCCCTCTCTCTCTCTCTCTCCTGCTGGCCTGTGGCTCCTCTCTCTCTCTACTGCTGTCGTGTAGCTCCTGCTGGCCTGTAGCTCCTCTCTCTACTGCTGTCCTGTGGCTCCTCTCTCTCTCTACTGCTGTCCTGTAGCTCTCTCTCTCTCTACTACTGTCACTGTGCTCCTCTCTCTCTCTCTACTGCTGTCCTGTAGCTCCTCTCTCTCTCTCTACTACTGTCCTGTAGCTCCTCTCTCTCTCTACTACTGTCCTGTAGCTCCTCTCTCTCTACTACTGTCCTGTAGCTCCTCTCTCTCTACTACTGTCCTGTGGCTCCTCTCTCTCTACTGCTGTCCCAGTAGCTCCTCTCTCTCTCCCTCTACTGCTGTCCTGTAGCTCCTCTCTCTCTCCCTCTGCTGCTGTCCTGTAGCCCCTCTCTCTCCTGCTGTCCTGTAGCTCACTCTCCCTCTCTCTACTGCTGTCCCACTGTAGCCCCTCTCTCTCTACTGCTGTCCTGTAGCTCCTCTCTCTCTCCCTCTACTGCTGTCCTGTAGCCCCTCTCTCTCTACTGCTGTCCTGTAGCTCCTCTCTCTCTCTCTCTCTCTCTCTCTCTCCTGTAGCTCCTCTCTCTCTCTCTCTCTCCTGCTGTCCTGTAGCTCCTCTCTCTCTACTGCTGTCCTGTAGCTCCTCTCTACTGCTGTCCTGTAGCTCCTCTCTACTGCTGTCCTGTAGCTCCTCTCTACTGCTGTCCTGTAGCTCCTCTCTACTGCTGTCCTGTAGCTCCTCTCTCTCTCTACTACTGTCCTGTAGCTCCTCTCTCTCTACTACTGTCCTGTAGCTCCTCTCTCTCTACTACTGTCCTGTAGCTCCTCTCTCTCTCTACTACTGTCCTGTAGCTCCTCTCTCTCTCTACTACTGTCCTGTAGCTCCTCTCTCTCTACTACTGTCCTGTAGCTCCTCTCTCTCTCTCTGCTGTCCTGTAGCTCCTCTCTCTCTACTACTGTCCTGTAGCTCCTCTCTCTCTCTACTACTGTCCTGTAGCTCCTCTCTCTCTCTACTGCTGTCCTGTAGCTCCTCTCTCTCTCTCTACTGCTGTCCTGTAGCTCCTCTCTCTCTCTCTCCTGCTGTCCTGTAGCTCCTCTCTCTCTCTCTCTACTGCTGTCCTGTAGCTCCTCTCTCTCTCTACTGCTGTCCTGTAGCTCCTCTCTCTCTCTCTACTGCTGTCCTGTGCTCCTCTCTCTCTCTACTGCTGTCCTGTAGCTCCTCTCTCTCTCTACTGCTGTCCTGTAGCTCCTCTCTCTCTCTACTGCTGTCCTGTAGCTCCTCTCTCTCTCCTGCTGTCCTGTAGCTCCTCTCTCTCTCTACTGCTGTCCTGTAGCTCCTCTCTCTCTCTCTCTACTGCTGTCCTGTAGCTCCTCTCTCTCTCTCTCTCTGCTGGCCTGTGGCTCCTCTCTCTCCCCTACTGCTGTCCTGTAGCTCTCTCTCTCCCTCTACTGCTGTCCTGTGGCCCTCTCTCTCTCTGCTGTCCTGTAGCTCTCTCCCTCTCTCTACTGCTGTCCTGTAGCCCCTCTCTCTCTGCTGCTGTCCTGTAGCTCCTCTCTCTCTCCTTTACTGCTGTCCTGTAGCCCCTCTCTACTGCTGTCCTGGTGGCTCCTCTCTCTCTCTCTCTCTCTCCTGCTGTCCTGTAGCTCCTCTCTCTCTCTCTCTCTCTGCTGTCCTGTAGCTCCTCTCTACTGCTGTCCTGTGGCTCCTCTCTCTCTCTCTCCTGCTGGCCTGTGGCTCCTCTCTCTCTCTCTCTCTGCTGTCCTGTAGCTCCTGCTGGCCTGTGGCTCCTCTCTCTACTACTGTCCTGTGGCCTCTCTCTCTCTCTCTACTGCTGTCCTGTGGCTCCTCTCTCTTTCTCTACTGTCCTGTAGCTCCTCTCTCTCTCTACTACTGTCCTGTAGCTCTCTCTCTCTCTACTACTGTCCTGTAGCTCCTCTCTCTCTACTACTGTCCTGTAGCTCCTCTCTCTCTCTACTACTGTCCTGTAGCTCCTCTCTCTCTACTACTGCTGTAGCTCCTCTCTCTCTCTACTACTGTCCTGTAGCTCCTCTCTCTCTACTACTGTCCTGTAGCTCCCTCTCTCTCTACTGCTGCCTGTAGCTCCTCTCTCTCTCTCTACTGCTGTCCTGTAGCTCCTCTCTCTCTCTCTACTGCTGTCCTGTAGCTCCTCTCTCTCTCTACTGCTGGCCTGTAGCTCCTCTCTCTCTCTCTACTGCTGTCCTGTAGCTCCTCTCTCTCTCTCTACTGCTGTCCTGTAGCTCCTCTCTCTCTCTACTGCTGTCCTGTAGCTCCTCTCTCTCTCTACTGCTGTCCTGTAGCTCCTCTCTCTCTCTACTGCTGTCCTGTAGCTCCTCTCTCTCTCTACTGCTGTCCTGTAGCTCCTCTCTCTCTCTACTGCTGTCCTGTAGCTCCTCTCTCTCTCTCTCTACTGCTGTCCTGTAGCTCCTCTCTCTCTCCCTCTACTGCTGTCCTGTAGCTCCTCTCTCTCTCCCTCTACTGCTGTCCTGTAGCCCCTCTCTCTCTCCTGCTGTCCTGTAGCTCCTCTCCCTCTCTACTGCTGTCCTGTAGCCCCTCTCTCTCTACTGCTGTCCTGTAGCTCCTCTCTCTCTCCCTTTACTGCTGTCCTGTAGCCCCTCTCTCTCTACTGCTGTCCTGTAGCTCCTCTCTCTCTCTCTCTCTCTCTCTCCTGTAGCTCCTCTCTCTCTCTCTCTCTCTCCTGCTGTCCTGTAGCTCCTCTCTCTCTACTGCTGTCCTGTAGCTCCTCTCTCTCTCTCTCTCCTGCTGGCCTGTAGCTCCTCTCTCTCTCTCTACTGCTGTCGTGTAGCTCCTGCTGGCCTGTAGCTCTCTCTCTACTGCTGTCCTGTAGCTCCTCTCTCTCTCTACTGCTGTCCTGTAGCTCCTCTCTCTCTCTACTGTCCTCTCCTCTCTCTCTCTACTGCTGGCCTGTAGCTCCTCTCTCTCTCTACTACTGTCCTGTAGCTCCTCTCTCTCTCTACTACTGTCCTGCTCCTCTCTCTCTCTACTGTCCTGTAGCTCCTCTCTCTCTACTACTGTCCTGTAGCTCCTCTCTCTCTCTCTACTACTGTCCTGTAGCTCCTCTCTCTCTCTCTACTACTGTCCTGTAGCTCCTCTCTCTCTCTCTACTACTGTCCTGTAGCTCCTCTCTCTCTCTCTCTACTGCCTCCTCTCTCTCTCTACTGCTGTCCCTCCTCTCTCTACTGCTGTCCTGTAGCTCCTCTCTCTCTCTCTACTGCTGTCCGGTAGCTCCTCTCTCTACTGCTGTCCTGTAGCTCCTCTCTCTCTCTCTACTGCTGTCCTGTAGCTCCTCTCTCTCTCGCTGTCCTGTAGCTCCTCTCTCTCTCGCTACTGCTGTCCTGTAGCTCCTCTCTCTCTCTCTACTGCTGTCCTGTAGCTCCTCTCTACTGCTGTCCTGTAGCTCCTCTCTACTGCTGTCCTGTAGCTCCTCTCTCTCTCTCTCTCCTGCTGTCGTGTAGCTCCTCTCTCTCTCTCTCTACTGCTGTCGTGTAGCTCCTGCTGGCCTGTAGCTCCTCTCTCTACTACTGTCCTGTAGCTCCTCTCTCTCTCTACTGCTGTCCTGTAGCTCCTCTCTCTCTCTACTACTGTCCTGTAGCTCCTCTCTCTCTCTACTACTGTCCTGTAGCTCCTCTCTCTCTCTACTACTGTCCTGTAGCTCCTCTCTCTCTACTACTGTCCTGTAGCTCCTCTCTCTCTACTACTGCTGTCCTGTAGCTCCTCTCTCTCTCTCTCTCCTGCTGTCGTGTAGCTCCTCTCTCTCTCTCTCTACTGCTGTCCTGTAGCTCCTGCTGGCTCTCCTCTCTACTGCTGTCCTGTAGCTCCTCTCTCTCTCTCTACTGCTGTCCTGTACTCCTCTCTCTCTCTACTGTCCTGTAGCTCCTCTCTCTCTCTACTCTGTCTGTGCTGTCCTGTAGCTCCTCTCTCTCTCTACTACTGTCCTGTAGCTCCTCTCTCTCTCTACTGCTGTCCTGTAGCTCCTCTCTCTCTCTACTACTGTCCTGTAGCTCCTCTCTCTCTACTACTGTCCTGTAGCTCCTCTCTCTCTCTACTCTGTAGCTCCTCTCTCTCTACTACTGTCCTGTAGCTCCTCTCTCTCTCTCTACTACTGTCCTGTAGCTCCTCTCTCTCTCTCTACTACTGTCCTGTAGCTCCTCTCTCTCTCTACTACTGTCCTGTAGCTCCTCTCTCTCTCTACTACTGGCCGGTAGCTCCTCTCTCTCTCTCTACTGCTGTCCGCTCCTCTCTCTACTGCTGTCCTGTAGCTCCTCTCTCTCTCTCTACTGCTGTCCGGTGGCTCCTCTCTCTGCTGTCCTGTAGCTCCTCTCTCTCTCTCTGCTGTCCTGTAGCTCCTCTCTCTCTCGCTGTCCTGTAGCTCCTCTCTCTCTCGCTACTGCTGTCCTGTAGCTCCTCTCTCTCTCGCTACTGCTGTCCTGTAGCTCCTCTCTCTCTCTCTACTGCTGTCCTGTAGCTCCTCTCTACTGCTGTCCTGTAGCTCCTCTCTACTGCTGTCCTGTAGCTCCTCTCTCTCTCTCCTGCTGTCCTGTAGCTCCTCTCTCTCTCTCTCTCTACTGCTGTCCTCCTGTAGCTCCTCTCTCTACTACTGTCCTGTAGCTCCTCTCTCTCTCTCTACTGCTGTCCTGTAGCTCCTCTCTCTCTCTACTACTGTCCTGTAGCTCCTCTCTCTCTCTACTACTGTCCTGTAGCTCCTCTCTCTCTCTACTACTGTCCTGTAGCTCCTCTCTCTCTCTACTACTGTCCTGTAGCTCCTCTCTCTCTACTACTGTCCTGTAGCTCCTCTCTCTCTCTACTACTGTCCTGTAGCTCCTCTCTCTCTACTACTGTCCTGTAGCTCCTCTCTCTCTCTCTACTACTGTCCTGTAGCTCCTCTCTCTCCCTCTACTGCTGTCCTGTAGCCCCTCTCTCTCTACTGCTGTCCTGTAGCTCCTCTCTCTCTCTACTGCTGTCCTGTAGCTCCTCTCTCTCTCTCTCTACTGCTGTCTCTCTCTAGCTCCTGTAGCTCCTCTCTCTCTCTACTGCTGTCCTGTAGCTCCTCTCTCTCTCTACTGCTGTCGTGTAGCTCCTGCTGGCCTGTAGCTTGCCGCAACATAGTGAAAGCCTCTCCTCTCCCTCCAGGTAGTCCTGCAGAGTTGTGCCAGCTCCGTGCAGGTGATAAGATCGTGTCTGTTGGTGGGCACAGGGTGGCAGAGATGAGCCACAGCCAGTGGAAGGGCATGATGACCTCTGCCCTGCAGAAAGGAAGTCTCACCATGGATGTACAGCGCTATGGTAACAACGGTGTGCGAAACAGACTCCCCCCTGACCTGCTGGGAGCTCTGTTTGTCCCTCACCACTTCCCCCCTGACCTGCTGGGAGCTCTGTTTGTCCCTCACCACTTCCCCCTGACCTGCTGGGAGCTCTGTTTGTCCCTCACCCCCACTCCCCCCTGACCTGCTGGGAGCTCTGTTTGTCTCTCACCACTTCCCCCCTGACTTGCTGGGAGCTCTGTTTGTCCCTCACCACTTCCCCCTGACCTGCTGGGAGCTCTGTTTGTCCCTCACCACTCCCCTGACCAGCTGGGAGCTCTGTTTGTCCCTCACCACTCCCCCCTGACCTGCTGGGAGCTCTGTTTGTCCCCCTGACCTGCTGGGAGGTCTCTTTGTCCCTCACCACTTCCCCCCCCGACCTGCTGGGAGGTCTCTGTCCTCACCACTTCCCCCCTGACCTGCTGGGAGGTCTCTTTGTCCCTCACCACTTCCCCCCTGACCTGCTGGGAGCTCTGTTTGTCTCTCACCACCCCCCGACCTGCTGGGAGCTCTGTCTGTCCCTCCCCACTCCCCCCGACCTGCTGGGAGCTCTGTTTGTCCCTCACCACTTCCCCCCTGACCTGCTGGGAGCTCTGTTTGTCCCTCACCCCCGACCTGCTGGGAGCTCTGTCTGTCCCCCCCCCGACCTGCTGGGAGCTCTGTTTGTCTCTCACCACTTCCCCCCTGACTTGCTGGGAACTCTGTTTGTCCCTCACCACTTCCCCCCTGACCAGCTGGGAGCTCTGTTTGTCCCTCACCACTCCCCCCTGACCTGCTGGGAGCTCTGTTTGTCCCTCACCCCCCCTGACCTGCTGGGAGGTCTTTGTCCCTCACCACTTCCCCCCCGACCTGCTGGGAGGTCTCTTTGTCCTCACCACTTCCCCCCTGACCTGCTGGGAGGTCTCTTTGTCCCTCACCACTCCCCCCTGACCTGCTGGGAGCTCTGTTTGTCTCTCACCACCCCCCGACCTGCTGGGAGCTCTGTTTGTCCCTCACCACTCCCCCCTGACCTGCTGGGAGCTCTGTTTGTCCCTCACCACTCCCCCCTGACCTGCTGGGAACTCTGTTTGTCCCTCACCACTCCCCCCTGACCTGCTGGGAGCTCTGTTTGTCCCTCACCACTTCCCCTGACCTGCTGGGAGCTCTGTTTGTCCCTCACCACTCCCCCCTGACCTGCTGGGAGCTCTGTTTGTCCCTCACCACTCCCCCTGACCTGCTGGGAACTCTGTTTGTCCCTCACCACTCCCCCCTGACCTGCTGGGAGCTCTGTTTGTCCCTCACCACTTCCCCCTGACCTGCTGGGAGCTCTGTTTGTCCCTCACCACTCCCCCTGACCTGCTGGGAGCTCTGTTTGTCCTCACCACTTCCCCCTGACCTGCTGGGAGCTCTGTTTGTCCCTCACCACCCCCCCCTGACCTGCTGGGAGCTCTGTTTGTCCCTCACCCTTTCCCCCCCTGACCTGCTGGGAGCTCTGTTTGTCCCTCACCACTTCCCCCTGACCTGCTGGGAGCTCTGTTTGTCCCTCACCACTCCCCCCTGACCTGCTGGGAGCTCTGTTTGTCCCTCACCACTTCCCCCCCCGACCTGCTGGGAGCTCTGTCTGTCCTCCCCACTCCCCCGACCTGCTGGGAGCTCTGTTTGTCCTCACCACTTCCCCCTGACCTGCTGGGAGCTCTGTTTGTCCCTCCACCCCCCGACCTGCTGGGAGCTCTGTCTGTCCTCCCCACTCCCCCCGACCTGCTGGGAGCTCTGTTTGTCCCTCACCCCCCCCGACCTGCTGGGAGCTCTGTCTGTCCCTCCCCCTCCCCCTGACCTGCTGGGAACTCTGTTTGTCCCTCACCACTTCCCCCGACCTGCTGGGAGCTCTGTTTGTCTCTCACCACTTCCCCCCTGACTTGCTGGGAACTCTGTTTGTCCCTCACCACTTCCCCCCTGACCAGCTGGGAGCTCTGTTTGTCCCTCACCACTCCCCCTGACCTGCTGGGAGCTCTGTTTGTCCCTCACCACTCCCCCTGACCTGCTGGGAGGTCTTTGTCCCTCACCACTTCCCCCCGACCTGCTGGGAGGTCTCTTTGTCCCTCACCACTTCCCCCCTGACCTGCTGGGAGGTCTCTTTGTCCCTCACCACTCCCCTGACCTGCTGGGAGCTCTGTTTGTCTCTCACCACCCCCCGACCTGCTGGGAGCTCTGTCTGTCCCTCCCCACTCCCCCCCGACCTGCTGGGAGCTCTGTTTGTCCCTCACCACTTCCCCCCTGACCTGCTGGGAGCTCTGTTTGTCCCTCACCACTCCCCCCTGACCTGCTGGGAACTCTGTTTGTCCCTCACCACTCCCCCCTGACCTGCTGGGAGCTCTGTTTGTCCCTCACCACTTCCCCCTGACCTGCTGGGAGCTCTGTTTGTCCCTCACCACTCCCCCCTGACCTGCTGGGAGCTCTGTTTGTCCCTCACCACTCCCCTGACCTGCTGGGAGCTCTGTTTGTCCCTCACCACTCCCCCCTGACCTGCTGGGAACTCTGTTTGTCCCTCACCCTCTCCCCCTGACCTGCTGGGAGCTCTGTTTGTCCCTCACCACTTCCCCCCTGACCTGCTGGGAGCTCTGTTTGTCCCTCACCACTCCCCCCTGACCTGCTGGGAGCTCTGTTTGTCCCTCACCACTTCCCCCTGACCTGCTGGGAGCTCTGTTTGTCCCTCACCACTTCCCCCCTGACCTGCTGGGAGCTCTGTTTGTCCCTCACCACTTCCCCCCTGACCTGCTGGGAGCTCTGTTTGTCCCTCACCACTTCCCCCTGACCTGCTGGGAGCTCTGTTTGTCCCTCACCACTTCCCCCCTGACCTGCTGGGAGCTCTGTTTGTCCCTCACCACTTCCCCCCTGACCTGCTGGGAGCTCTGTTTGTCCCTCACCACTCCCCCTGACCTGCTGGGAGCTCTGTTTGTCCCTCACCACTTCCCCCCTGACCTGCTGGGAGCTCTGTTTGTCCCTCACCACTCCCCCCTGACCTGCTGGGAGCTCTGTTTGTCCCTCACCACTTCCCCCCCTGACCTGCTGGGAGCTCTGTTTGTCCCTCACCACTTCCCCCTGACCTGCTGGGAGCTCTGTTTGTCCCTCACCACTTTCCCCCCTGACCTGCTGGGAGCTCTGTTTGTCCCTCACCACTTCCCCCCTGACCTGCTGGGAGCTCTGTTTGTCCTCACCACTTCCCCCCTGACCTGCTGGGAGCTCTGTTTGTCCCTCACCACTTGCCGTCCTGTAGTGTGTCTACTGATTTTGTGAATCAATGTTTGTAAACCCTTTGTGGGACCGGGGACCGTGTTGTGACGGACTGGGTCAGAGGCCCTGTGGGACCGGGCCTGTGTTGTGACGGACTGGGTCAGAGGCCCTGTGGGACCGGGGCCTGTGTTGTGACGGACTGGGTCAGAGGCCCTGTGGGACCGGGGCCTGTGTTGTGACGGACTGGGTCAGAGCCCTGTGGGACCGGGGCCCGTGTTGTGACGGACTGGGTCAGAGGCCCTGTGGGACCGGGCCTGTGTTGTGACGGACTGGGTCAGAGCCCTGTGGGACCGGGGACCGTGTTGTGACGGACTGGGTCAGAGGCCCTGTGGGACCGGGGACCGTGTTGTGACGGACTGGGTCAGAGCCCTGTGGGACCCGGGGCCTGTGTTGTGACGGACTGGGTCAGAGGCCCTGTGGGACCGGGGCCTGTGTTGTGACGGACTGGGTCAGAGGCCCTGTGGGACCGGGGCCTGTGTTGTGACGGACTGGGTCAGAGGCCCTGTGGGACCGGGGCCTGTGTTGTGACGGACTGGGTCAGAGGCCCTGTGGGACCGGGGCCCGATTTGTGACGGACTGGGTCAGAGGCCCTGTGGGACCGGGGCCTGTGTTGTGACGGACTGGGTCAGAGGCCCTGTGGGACCGGGGCCTGTCTTGTGACGGACTGGTTCAGAGGCCCTGTGAAACCGGGCCTCGATCATCCATCTGACCAGTGGTGCTCTGACACTTACAGGTCCAACTGATACCAGCGGAGATGCAACGATGGTGAAACTGGCCCAGATCAACGGACAAGAGGTCAATGTGTGACATTTCTTTTCTTTTTTTTTCGTCATACGACCAGTATTGACATCTCTTAATGCATTTACTGACATGATATGAGTGATGAAGGAAACAGGTTACAAACGAATGTAAATCTCTTGGTGTCTTTTCCCTTCTCTTAGGTGGTGACCTCTAAGAGCAGGAAGGGAGGTTTTCAGGACGATCCTCTGACTGTCCGAAGTAAAGGTAATGAATGAATGGACTGGGACTTGACAGTGCCTTCAGTGTGTGTAGCCTTGGCTGTGTGTTCCTACTGGCAGTCCACATGAATCCCATCTTTGGGAAAGGACCAATCAAATGAAGAGGACAGGTTGTGATCTATCCTGCTTGACAGTGTCTTCAGGAAGTATTCACACCCCTTGACTTTGTCCACATTTTGTGAGTCTGAATTTAAAATGGATAAAATGGAGGTTTTATGTCACTGGCCTTACACAACATCCCATAATGTCGGTGTAATTATGTTTTGAGATTTTTTTTTGTTTTTTGAGAAATTCATAAAATAAATTAATTGCTGAAGTGACTTTGGTCAATAACTATTCGATCCTTTTGTTATGGTCTAAATAAGTTCAGGAGCAAAAAATATTCTCTCACTATGTGCGATTTATAGTGTTTTTCGTAACATTGAACATTAAATAAATAATCACCACCTTTTCCAACCACAAAGACCAGGGAGGTTTTCCAACCACAAAGACCAGGGAGGTTTTCCAACCACAAAGACCAGGGAGGTTTTCCAACCACAAAGACCAGGGAGGTTTTCCAACCACAAAGACCAGGGAGGTTTTCCAACCACAAAGACCAGGGAGGTTTTCCAACCACAAAGACCAGGGAGGTTTTCCAACCACAAAGACCAGGGAGGTTTTCCAACCACAAAGACCAGGGAGGTTTTCCAACCACAAAGACCAGGGAGGTTTTCCAACCACAAAGACCAGGGAGGTTTTCCAACCACAAAGACCAGGAGGTTTTCCAACCACAAAGACCAGGGAGGTTTTCCAACCACAAAGACCAGGGAGGTTTTCCAACCACAAAGACCAGGAGGTTTTCCAACCACAAAGACCAGGAGGTTTTCCAACCACAAAGACCAGGGAGGTTTCCAACCACAAAGACCAGGAGGTTTTCCAACCACAAAGACCAGGAGGTTTCCAACCACAAAGACCAGGAGGTTTTCCAACCACAAAGACCAGGGAGGTTTTCCAACCACAAAGACCAGGGAGGTTTTCCAACCACAAAGACCAGGGAGGTTTTCCAACCACAAAGACCAGGGAGGTTTTCCAACCACAAAGACCAGGGAGGTTTTCCAACCACAAAGACCAGGAGGTTTTCCAACCACAAAGACCAGGAGGTTTTCCAACCACAAAGACCAGGAGGTTTTCCAACCACAAAGACCAGGGAGGTTTCCAACCACAAAGACCAGGGAGGTTTCCAACCACAAAGACCAGGGAGGTTTTCCAACCACAAAGACCAGGAGGTTTTCCAACCACAAAGACCAGACCAGGAGGTTTCCAACCACAAAGACCAGGGAGGTTTTCCAACCACAAAGACCAGGGAGGTTTTCCAACCACAAAGACCAGGAGGTTTTCCAACCACAAAGACCAGGGAGGTTTTCCAACCACAAAGACCAGGAGGTTTCCAACCACAAAGACCAGGGAGGTTTCCAACCACAAAGACCAGGAGGTTTCCAACCACAAAGACCAGGAGGTTTTCCAACCACAAAGACCAGGGAGGTTTTCCAACCACAAAGACCAGGGAGGTTTTCCAACCACAAAGACCAGGGAGACCAGGGAGGTTTCCAACCACAAAGACCAGGGAGGTTTTCCAACCACAAAGACCAGGGAGGTTTTCCAACCACAAAGACAAGGTTTTCCAACCACAAAGACCAGGGAGGTTTTCCAACCACAAAGACCAGGAGGTTTCCAACCACAAAGACCAGGGAGGTTTTCCAACCACAAAGACCAGGAGGTTTTCCAACCACAAAGACCAGGAGGTTTTCCAACCACAAAGACCAGGGAGGTTTCCAACCACAAAGACCAGGAGGTTTTCCAACCACAAAGACCAGGGAGGTTTTCCAACCACAAAGACCAGGAGGTTTCCAACCACAAAGACCAGGAGGTTTTCCAACCACAAAGACCAGGAGGTTTTCCAACCACAAAGACCAGGAGGTTTTCCAACCACAAAGACCAGGGAGGTTTTCCAACCACAAAGACCAGGGAGGTTTTCCAACCACAAAGACCAGGAGGTTTTCCAACCACAAAGACCAGGAGGTTTTCCAACCACAAAGACCAGGAGGTTTTCCAACCACAAAGACCAGGGAGGTTTCCAACCACAAAGACCAGGGAGGTTTTCCAACCACAAAGACCAGGAGGTTTTCCAACCACAAAGACCAGGAGGTTTTCCAACCACAAAGACCAGGGAGGTTTTCCAACCACAAAGACCAGGGAGGTTTTCCAACCACAAAGACCAGGGAGGTTTTCCAACCACAAAGACCAGGAGGTTTTCCAACCACAAAGACCAGGAGGTTTTCCAACCACAAAGACCAGGAGGTTTTCCAACCACAAAGACCAGGAGGTTTTCCAACCACAAAGACCAGGGAGGTTTTCCAACCACAAAGACCAGGGAGGTTTTCCAACCACAAAGACCAGGAGGTTTTCCAACCACAAAGACCAGGAGGTTTTCCAACCACAAAGACCAGGAGGTTTTCCAACCACAAAGACCAGGGAGGTTTTCCAACCACAAAGACCAGGGAGGTTTTCCAACCACAAAGACCAGGAGGTTTTCCAACCACAAAGACCAGGGAGGTTTTCCAACCACAAAGACCAGGGAGGTTTTCCAACCACAAAGACCAGGGAGGTTTTCCAACCACAAAGACCAGGGAGGTTTCCAACCACAAAGACCAGGGAGGTTTCCAACCACAAAGACCAGGGAGGTTTTCCAACCACAAAGACCAGGAGGTTTCCAACCACAAAGACCAGGGAGGTTTTCCAACCACAAAGACCAGGGAGGTTTCCAACCAAAGACCAGGGAGGTTTTCCAACCACAAAGACCAGGGAGGTTTTCCAACCACAAAGACCAGGGAGGTTTTCCAACCACAAAGACCAGGGAGGTTTTCCAACCAGGGAGGTTTTCAAACAAAGACCAGGAGGTTTTCCAACCACAAAGACCAGGGAGGTTTCCAACCACAAAGACCAGGGAGGTTTCCAACCACAAAGACCAGGGAGGTTTTCCAACCACAAAGACCAGGAGGTTTTCCAACCACAAAGACCAGGGAGGTTTTCCAACCACAAAGACCAGGGAGGTTTTCCAACCACAAAGACCAGGAGGTTTTCCAACCACAAAGACCAGGGAGGTTTTCCAACCACAAAGACCAGGGAGGTTTTCCAACCACAAAGACCAGGGAGGTTTTCCAACCACAAAGACCAGGAGGTTTTCCAACCACAAAGACCAGGAGGTTTCCAACCACAAAGACCAGGTTTTCCAACCACAAAGACCAGGGAGGTTTTCCCACAAAGACCAGGAGGTTTTCCAACCACAAAGACCAGGGAGGTTTTCCAACCACAAAGACCAGGGAGGTTTTCCAACCACAAAGACCAGACCAACCACAAAGACCAGGAGGTTTTCCAACCACAAAGACCAGGGAGGTTTTCCAACCACAAAGACCAGGAGGTTTTCCAACCACAAAGACCAGGAGGTTTTCCAACCACAAAGACCAGGGAGGTTTTCCAACCACAAAGACCAGGAGGTTTTCCAACCACAAAGACCAGGGAGGTTTCAACCACAAAGACCAGGAGGTTTTCCAACCACAAAGACCAGGACCAGACCAGGAGGTTTTCCAACCACAAAGACCAGGAGGTTTCCAACCACAAAGACCAGGGAGGTTTCCAACCACAAAGACCAGGGAGGTTTTCCAACCACAAAGACCAGGAGGTTTTCCAACCACAAAGACCAGGGAGGTTTTCCAACCACAAAGACCAGGGAGGTTTTCCAACCACAAAGACCAGGGAGGTTTTCCAACCACAAAGACCAGGGAGGTTTTCCAACCACAAAGACCAGGAGGTTTCCAACCACAAAGACCAGGGAGGTTTCCAACCACAAAGACCAGGGAGGTTTTCCAACCACAAAGACCAGGGAGGTTTTCCAACCACAAAGACCAGGGAGGTTTTCCAACCACAAAGACCAGGGAGGTTTTCCAACCACAAAGACCAGGAGGTTTTCCAACCACAAAGACCAGGAGGTTTTCCAACCACAAAGACCAGGGAGGTTTTCCAACCACAAAGACCAGGGAGGTTTTCCAACCACAAAGACCAGGGAGGTTTCCAACCACAAAGACCAGGAGGTTTTCCAACCACAAAGACCAGGGAGGTTTTCCAACCACAAAGACCAGGAGGTTTCCAACCACAAAGACCAGGGAGGTTTCCAACCACAAAGACCAGGGAGGTTTTCCAACCACAAAGACCAGGGAGGTTTTCCAACCACAAAGACCAGGGAGGTTTTCCAACCACAAAGACCAGGGAGGTTTTCCAACCACAAAGACCAGGGAGGTTTCCAACCACAAAGACCAGGAGGTTTTCCAACCACAAAGACCAGGAGGTTTTCCAACCACAAAGACCAGGAGGTTTTCCAACCACAAAGACCAGGGAGGTTTTCCAACCACAAAGACCAGGGAGGTTTTCCAACCACAAAGACCAGGGAGGTTTTCCAACCACAAAGGGAGGTTTTCCAACCACAAAGACCAGGAGGTTTTCCAACCACAAAGACCAGGAGGTTTTCCAACCACAAAGACCAGGGAGGTTTTCAACCAAAAGACCAGGGAGGTTTTCCAACCACAAAGACCAGGGAGGTTTTCCAACCACAAAGACCAGGAGGTTTTCCAACCACAAAGACCAGGGAGGTTTTCCAACCACAAAGACCAGGGAGGTTTTCCAACCACAAAGACCAGGAGGTTTTCCAACCACAAAGACCAGGGAGGTTTTCCAACCACAAAGACCAGGGGAGGTTTTCCAACCACAAAGACCAGGGAGGTTTTCCAACCACAAAGACCAGGGAGGTTTCCAACCACAAAGACCAGGGAGGTTTTCCAACCACAAAGACCAGGGAGGTTTTCCAACCACAAAGACCAGGAGGTTTTCCAGACCAGGGAGGTTTTCCAACCACAAAGACCAGGAGGTTTTCCAACCACAAAGACCAGGAGGTTTTCCAACCACAAAGACCAGGAGGTTTTCCAACCACAAAGACCAGGGAGGTTTTCCAACCACAAAGACCAGGGAGGTTTTCCAACCACAAAGACCAGGAGGTTTTCCAACCACAAAGACCAGGAGGTTTTCCAACCACAAAGACCAGGGAGGTTTTCCAACCACAAAGACCAGGGAGGTTTTCCAACCACAAAGACCAGGGAGGTTTTCCAACCACAAAGACCAGGGAGGTTTTCCAACCACAAAGACCAGGGAGGTTTTCCAACCACAAAGACCAGGGAGGTTTTCCAACCACAAAGACCAGGGAGGTTTTCCAACCACAAAGACCAGGGAGGTTTTCCAACCACAAAGACCAGGGAGGTTTTCCAACCACAAAGACCAGGGAGGTTTTCCAACCACAAAGACCAGGGAGGTTTTCCAACCACAAAGACCAGGAGGTTTTCCAACCACAAAGACCAGGGAGGTTTCCAACCACAAAGACCAGGGAGGTTTTCCAACCACAAAGACCAGGAGGTTTTCCAACCACAAAGACCAGGGAGGTTTTCCAACCACAAAGACCAGGGAGGTTTTCCAACCACAAAGACCAGGGAGGTTTTCCAACCACAAAGACCAGGAGGTTTTCCAACCACAAAGACCAGGGAGGTTTTCCAACCACAAAGACCAGGAGGTTTTCCAACCACAAAGACCAGGGAGGTTTTCCAACCACAAAGACCAGGGAGGTTTCCAAAAAGACCAGGAGGTTTTCCAACCACAAAGACCAGGGAGGTTTTCCAACCACAAAGACCAGGGAGGTTTTCCAACCACAAAGACCAGGGAGGTTTTCCAACCACAAAGACCAGGGAGGTTTTCCAACCACAAAGACCAGGGAGGTTTTCCAACCACAAAGACCAGGGAGGTTTTCCAACCACAAAGACCAGGGAGGTTTTCCAACCACAAAGACCAGGAGGTTTCCAACCACAAAGACCAGGGAGGTTTTCCAACCACAAAGACCAGGGAGGTTTTCCAACCACAAAGACCAGGAGGTTTTCCAACCACAAAGACCAGGAGGTTTTCCAACCACAAAGACCAGGGAGGTTTTCCAACCACAAAGACCAGGGAGGTTTTCCAACCACAAAGACCAGGGAGGTTTTCCAACCACAAAGACCAGGGAGGTTTTCCAACCACAAAGACCAGGGAGGTTTTCCAACCACAAAGACCAGGGAGGTTTTCCAACCACAAAGACCAGGAGGTTTTCCAACCACAAAGACCAGGGAGGTTTTCCAACCACAAAGACCAGGAGGTTTCCAACCACAAAGACCAGGGAGGTTTTCCAACCACAAAGACCAGGAGGTTTTCCAACCACAAAGACCAGGGAGGTTTTCCAACCACAAAGACCAGGAGGTTTCCAACCACAAAGACCAGGGAGGTTTTCCAACCACAAAGACCAGGAGGTTTTCCAACCACAAAGACCAGGGAGGTTTTCCAACCACAAAGACCAGGGAGGTTTTCCAACCACAAAGACCAGGGAGGTTTTCCAACCACAAAGACCAGGGAGGTTTTCCAACCACAAAGACCAGGAGGTTTTCCAACCACAAAGACCAGGGAGGTTTTCCAACCACAAAGACCAGGGGTTTTCCAACCACAAAGACCAGGGAGGTTTTCCAACCACAAAGACCAGGGAGGTTTTCCAACCACAAAGACCAGGGAGGTTTTCCAACCACAAAGACCAGGAGGTTTTCCAACCACAAAGACCAGGGAGGTTTTCCAACCACAAAGACCAGGAGGTTTTCCAACCACAAAGACCAGGGAGGTTTTCCAACCACAAAGACCAGGAGGTTTCCAACCACAAAGACCAGGAGGTTTTCCAACCACAAAGACCAGGAGGTTTTCCAACCACAAAGACCAGGGAGGTTTTCCAACCACAAAGACCAGGAGGTTTTCCAACCACAAAGACCAGGGAGGTTTTCCAACCACAAAGACCAGGGAGGTTTTCCAACCACAAAGACCAGGAGGTTTTCCAACCACAAAGACCAGGAGGTTTTCCAACCACAAAGACCAGGAGGTTTTCCAACCACAAAGACCAGGAGGTTTTCCAACCACAAAGACCAGGGAGGTTTTCCAACCACAAAGACCAGGGAGGTTTTCCAACCACAAAGACCAGGGAGGTTTTCCAACCACAAAGACCAGGGAGGTTTTCCAACCACAAAGACCAGGGAGGTTTCCAACCACAAAGACCAGGGAGGTTTTCCAACCACAAAGACCAGGAGGTTTTCCAACCACAAAGACCAGGGAGGTTTTCCAACCACAAAGACCAGGAGGTTTCCAACCACAAAGACCAGGGAGGTTTTCCAACCACAAAGACCAGGGAGGTTTTCCAACCACAAAGACCAGGGAGGTTTTCCAACCACAAAGACCAGGAGGTTTCCAACCACAAAGACCAGGGAGGTTTTCCAACCACAAAGACCAGGAGGTTTTCCAACCACAAAGACCAGGGAGGTTTTCCAACCACAAAGACCAGGAGGTTTTCCAACCACAAAGACCAGGAGGTTTCCAACCACAAAGACCAGGAGGTTTTCCAACCACAAAGACCAGGGAGGTTTTCCAACCACAAAGACCAGGAGGTTTTTCCAACCACAAAGACCAGGGAGGTTTCCAACCACAAAGACCAGGAGGTTTTCCAACCACAAAGACCAGGAGGTTTTCCAACCACAAAGACCAGGGAGGTTTTCCAACCACAAAGACCAGGAGGTTTTCCAACCACAAAGGGACCAACCACAAAAACCAGGAGGTTTTCCAACCACAAAGACCAGGGAGGTTTCCAACCACAAAGACCAGGAGGTTTTCCAACCACAAAGACCAGGGAGGTTTTCCAACCACAAAGACCAGGAGGTTTTCCAACCACAACCAGGAGGTTTCCAACCACAAAGACCAGGAGGTTTTCCAACCACAAAGACCAGGGAGGTTTTCCAACCACAAAGACCAGGGAGGTTTTCCAACAAAGACCAGGAGGTTTCAAAGACCAGGAGGTTTTCCAACCACAAAGACCAGGGAGGTTTTCCAACCACAAAGACCAGGGAGGTTTTCCAACCACAAAGACCAGGGAGGTTTTCCAACCACAAAGACCAGGGAGGTTTCCAACCACAAAGACCAGGAGGTTTTCCAACCACAAAGACCAGGGAGGTTTTCCAACCACAAAGACCAGGGAGGTTTTCCAACCACAAAGACCAGGGAGGTTTTCCAACCACAAAGACCAGGGAGGTTTTCCAACCACAAAGACCAGGGAGGTTTTCCAACCACAAAGACCAGGGAGGTTTTCCAACCACAAAGACCAGGGAGGTTTTCCAACCACAAAGACCAGGGAGGTTTTCCAACCACAAAGACCAGGGAGGTTTTCCAACCACAAAGACCAGGGAGGTTTTCCAACCACAAAGACCAGGGAGGTTTTCCAACCACAAAGACCAGGGAGGTTTTCCAACCACAAAGACCAGGGAGGTTTTCCAACCACAAAGACCAGGAGGTTTCCAACCACAAAGACCAGGGAGGTTTTCCAACCACAAAGACCAGGAGGTTTTCCAACCACAAAGACCAGGAGGTTTTCCAACCACAAAGACCAGGGAGGTTTTCCAACCACAAAGACCAGGGAGGTTTTCCAACCACAAAGACCAGGGAGGTTTTCCAACCACAAAGACCAGGGAGGTTTTCCAACCACAAAGACCAGGAGGTTTTCCAACCACAAAGACCAGGGAACCACAAAGACCAGGGAGGTTTTCCAACCACAAAGACCAGGAGGTTTTCCAACCACAAAGACCAGGGAGGTTTTCCAACCACAAAGACCAGGAGGTTTTCCAACCACAAAGACCAGGGAGGTTTTCCAACCACAAAGACCAGGAGGTTTTCCAACCACAAAGACCAGGGAGGTTTTCCAACCACAAAGACCAGGAGGTTTTCCAGCCACAAAGACCAGGGAGGTTTTCCAACCACAAAACCAGGGAGGTTTTCCACCACAAAGACCAGGAGGTTTTCCAACCACAAAGACCAGGGAGGTTTTCCAACCACAAAGACCAGGGAGGTTTTCCAACCACAAAGACCAGGGAGGTTTTCCAACCACAAAGACCAGGGAGGTTTTCCAACCACAAAGACCAGGGAGGTTTTCCAGCCACAAAGACCAGGAGGTTTTCCAACCACAAAGACCAGGAGGTTTTCCAACCACAAAGACCAGGGAGGTTTTCCAACCAAAGACCAGGGAGGTTTTCCAGCACAAAGACCAGGGAGGTTTTCCAACCACAAAGACCAGGAGGTTTTCCAACCACAAAGACCAGGAGACCAGGGAGGTTTTCCAACCACAAAGACCAGGGAGGTTTTCCAACCACAAAGACCAGGGAGGTTTTCCAACCACAAAGACCAGGGAGGTTTTCCAACCACAAAGACCAGGGAGGTTTTCCAACCACAAAGACCAGGGAGGTTTTCCAACCACAAAGACCAGGGAGGTTTCCAACCACAAAGACCAGGAGGTTTCCAACCACAAAGACCAGGGAGGTTTTCCAACCACAAAGACCAGGGAGGTTTTCCAACCACAAAGACCAGGGAGGTTTTCCAACCACAAAGACCAGGGAGGTTTTCCAATGCTTCGCAAACAAAGGCCACCTATTGGTAGATGGGTAGAAATAAATAAAAAGTAGACATTGAATATCCCTTTGAGGAAAGTGAAGTTATTAATCACACTTTGGATGGTGTATCAATACATCCAGTCACTACAAAGATACAGGCGTCCTTCCTAACTCAGTTGCCGAAGAGGAAGGAAACCACTCAGGGATTTCACCATGCCGCCAATGGTGACTTTAAAACAGTTCGAGTTTAATGGCTGTGATAGGAGAGAACTGAGGATGGATCAACATGGTTGTTACTCCACAATACTAACCAGTAAATGACGGAGCAAAGAGAAGGAAGTCTGTATAGAATAAAAAAAAAAATCTAAAACATGCAACAAAAATGACGACAAATAATGAATTTATTGTCCTGAAAAGTTAATGTTTGGGACACATCAGACTTCCGCTCTCCATATGTTCAACCATAGAGGGGGCTGCATCATGTTATGGGTATGCTTGTCATCAGCACAGGCAAAATCCGAGAGGGACAGCTTCCACCAGACACTGGGAGAGGAACAAGTTTCCACATGACTATAACCTAAGGCCAAATGTAGACTGGAGTTGCTTACCAAGACGGAATGTTCCGGACTAGCTTAAAGTTTTCACTTAAAATCAGCTGGAAAATATATGGCAGGACTTAAATGATTGTCTAGCAATGATCAACAAGAGAGAGAGAGAGGGGGGAATTTAAATAATGTAGATATATATATTGTGAAATCCAAGTGTGTAAATCTCTTAGACTCACAGCTGTGATCGCTGCCAAAGGTGACTCTCTAACATGAATTGACTCAGGGGGTGTGAATACTTACGGAAATTAGATTTCTACATTACATTTACAAACATTTATAAAAACACTTTGTCATTATGGGGTTGTGTGTGTGTGTGTGTGTGATCTATTTAGTCAATTTTGAATTCAGGCTGTAACACAACAAAATGTGGAATAAGTCCAGGAGTATGAACACTTTGAAGACGATGTATCTTTGAAATGACTGTGAAGATTATTTTTTTCAGTTTCCTGGTCGTTCCCGGATGTTACTCTACGGAAACTCAGTTACTCTCTCACTTCCTCTTCTCTTTCACACTTCCTGTTTCCCCTCTGTGTAGAACACGATCTGATTGTTTTGAAAACCCAGAAAAGGAGAGCAGAGTTCTTTAATCAGGAAGGTAACAGTCAATGTTAATGTCTGTCGCCAGGCTTTGTTGTTGGCTGGGGCTTGTTGCTTTTATATTCCATTAGTCATTAAAGCCATTTATGCATTTTTGCTTTGTTGATTAAATCAACTCGGGTGATTTGCTTGTTTGTCCTCGAATCTGCTGCTCATATATATATATTAAACTCAAATATAAACGCAATGATTTTAGTTCATTTAAGTGAATCAAATTCATTAGGCCCTAATTGATGGATTTCACATGACTGGGAATACAAAGATGGTTTTGTTGGTCACATAGACCTCATCTATAGCTGGAGACGGGACCTCTCCTGGTTACCCAGTCTGTCCCTGGTGACCCAGTCTGTCCCTGGTGACCCAGTCTGTCCCTGGTGACCCAGTCTGTCCCTGGTGACCCAGTCTGTCCCTGGTGACCCAGTCTGTCCCTGGTGACCCAGTCTGTCCCTGTAGCTGGCAGCGTCATAATGCAGTTCTTTCTCCTCAGCCTCACCAGGAGTCAGCTCTATGGTCTACCTGTGTGGTGAGTGTGTGTGTGCAGTGCTCTGAAGTTGAAGCAACAACATTCCAGTATCTGGACCATCACTCCCAAGCAGCTCTGTGATTCGTTGATTACTACGTAGTCAGTGTGTGTGAATGTCAGCTGATTGGAGCTGTGGTTTGAGATCATTCAGAAGGCTCTATTGGACCCTTGGTTTGCAGTGCTTCCTGATACACCCAGAAGGCTCTATTGGGTCCTTGGTTTGCAGTGCTCTGATTCACCCAGAAGGCTCTATTGGACCCTTGGTTTGCGGTGCGCTCTGTTTCATTCAGAAGGCTCTATTGGACCCTTGGTTTGCGGTGCGCTCTGTTTCATTCAGAAGGCTCTATTGGACCCTTGGTTTGCATTGCTTCCTGATTAAATCATAAATAGAATGATGATAGATGTGGTGATATTATAAGTGAGCCCGATTTGGGCAAACATTTATTCTCACATTGGCTGACTGTTAACACACACTCTCTCCCCCCCTTTTCTCCTCGCTCTCTCTCTCTCTCCCCCTCTCTCTCTCTCTCTCTCTCTCTCCCCCTCTCTCTCTCTCTCTCTCTCTCTCTCTCTCCCCCTCTCTCTCTCTCTCTCTCTCCCCTCTCTCTCTCTCTCTCTCCCCCTCTCTCTCTCTCTCTCTCTCTCTCTCTCTCTCTCCCCCTCTCTCTCTCTCTCTCCCTCTCTCTCTCTCTCTCTCTCCCCCTCTCTCTCTCTCTCTCTCTCTCTCTCTCTCTCTCTCTCCCCCTCTCTCTCTCTCTCCCCCCTCTCTCTCTCTCTCTCCCCCTCTCTCACTCTCTCTCCCCCTCTCTCACTCTCTCTCCCCCTCTCTCACTCTCTCTCCCCCTCTCACTCTCTCTCCCCCTCTCTCACTCTCTCTCCCCCCTCTCTCACTCTGTTAGGAGGATCGGCGTCGGCAATATCTGATGTAAGTCATAGGAACAAGATGGGGGAACACTGGCTCTTAAGGGTGTGTGTTGTGACTGAGTATTGGGGGGGTGGTGTGTGAAGGGTAATATTCTGGGATGTCCTCCAGCTCCAGGTGCCGTCCCTCAGCACCTCCCCCTCCAGTTGGTCCTGGGACCCCGAGGAAGAGAGGAGGAGGCAGGAGAAGTGGCAGGAGGAGCAGGAGCGCCTCCTACAGGTCAGGAAGACATACATCCCGCTTAGCCTGGAACCACACTGAGCAAAGCCCTCTTAGCCTGGAACCACACTGAGTAAAGCCCTCTTAGCCTGGAACCACACTGAGCAAAGCCCGCTTAGCCTGGAACCACACTGAGCAAAGCCCGCTTAGCCTGGAACCACACTGAGCAAAGCCCGCTTAGCCTGGAACCACACTGAGCAAAGCCCGCTTAGCCTGGAACCACACTGAGCAAAGCCCGCTTAGCCTGGAACCACACTGAGTAAAGCCCGCTTAGCCTGGAACCACACTGAGTAAAGCCCGCTTAGCCTGGAACCACACTGAGTAAAGCCCACTTAGCCTAGAACCACACTGAGCAAATGCCACTGATCTTTGACTTCAGTGATTCAGTGTGGAACTGCTTCCATTGGACCTGTTCGTGCCCCATGTCTGTTATGATAAATAACCAATTCTGGGCTAAACTTACCCGTAGTCTGAGGAAGCTGATTGGACAGTTGTCTTGTGTGATGTTGTACAGGAGAAGTACCGTCAGGACCAAGAGAGACTGGATGCTGAGTGGCAACAGGCCCAGGAGGAGGCAGGGGTGGAGGTATACAGGCAGGCTGAGGTGACTCTGATCCTCTACCGTCCAGATGCATCGTGGGATACGTAGTCCCTTGTGTCAAATCATCCACACGAACATGGAGAGTTCAGGAGAGATGACCAATGGGATCGCTAGCCTTGCCAGTCCTCAGCCAGCCTTGAGCCAGCCCATGCCCTCTGTTGCCCATGTGGCATCCAATCAAAAGGTTGTTTTTGACGGGAGAAGGGAGGAGCCTCGTCCTCAAGGAGGAAGCTGGAAGAGGAGACTGAAGTGACAGAAGGAGATAATTGGTGAGGAAGACCACATTATTTAGTTCTGGTGATGTTTTAAAGCGTCCCTCTGCCCAGTGCATTGTGGGTTGAAAGAAGGAGAAGGAGATAATTGGTGAGGAAGACCACATTATTTAGTTCTGGTGATGTTTTAAAGGCGTCCCTCTGCCCAGTGGCACTACTGCTCAAGAGAAACAATTCCTTGATGCATTGTGGGTAAATTGTGACTGACTTATCTACAAATAATGACTAGTTTATGATTTCAAGGTGATTTGTGGACCAGTCAGTCACAACCTAGCTGGTTGCTGTCTAACAAGCTGTCTGCTGTCTGCAAATTGACTCTGCTGTGAATGTCCTCTCGCCCTGTCCTCTCACCCTGCCATTTGTGCCCTGTCCTCTCGCCCTGTCCTCTCGCCCTGCCATTTGTGCTCTGTCCTCTCGCCCTGTCCTCTCGCCCTGTCCTCTCGCCCTGCCATTTGCGCCCTGTCCTCTCGCCCTGTCCTCTCACCCTGTCCTCTCACCCTGCCATTTGTGCTCTGTCCTCTCACCCTGTCCTCTCACCCTGCCATTTGTGCTCTGTCCTCTCACCCTGTCCTCTCGCCCTGTCCTCTCGCCCTGCCATTTGTGCCCTGTCCTCTCGCCCTGCCATTTGTGCTCTGTCCTCTCACCCTGTCCTCTCGCCCTGCCATTTGTGCTCTGTCCTCTCGCTCTGTCCTCTCACCCTGCCATTTGCGCCCTGTCCTCTCGCCCTGTCCTCTCGCCCTGCCATTTGTGCCCTGTCCTCTCGCCCTGTCCTCTCGCCCTGTCCTCTCACCCTGCCATTTGTGCTCTGTCCCTCGCTCTGTCCCTCGCTCTGTCCCTCGCTCTGTCCCTCGCTCTGTCCTCTCGCTCTGTCCTCTCACCCTGCCATTTGTGCTCTGTCCTCTCGCCCTGTCCTCTCGCCCTGCCATTTGTGCCCTGTCCTCTCGCCCTGTCCTCTCGCCCTGTCCTCTCGCCCTGTCCTCTCGCCCTGTCCTCTCGCCCTGCCCTCTCGCCCTGTCCTCTCGCCCTGCCATTTGTGCCCTGTCCTCTCGCCCTGCCATTTGTGCCCTGTCCTCTCGCCCTGCCATTTGTGCCCTGTCCTCTCGCCCTGCCATTTGTGCCCTGTCCTCTCGCCCTGCCATTTGTGCCCTGTCCTCTCGCCCTGCCCTCTCGCCCTGTCCTCTCGCCCTGCCATTTGTGCTCTGTCCTCTCACCCTGCCATTTGTGTTCTGTCCTCTCTCCCTGTCCTGGCTGCCTCCTCTGCTGCCTCTGCCTCCAGGTCTGGGTACTCCTATGGTTTCACCCAGCTATCTATAGCTGACAGGTCAGTCAGTACTAGAGACTCCTATGGTTTCACCAAGCTAGGGGGCTTGGGAGTGCACCTTTGTGATGACAAACTGTCAATGAATTGTGTGATATTCGTATGACTAGTTGTGCTCAGTGTTTGTATGTGTGAGTACTGCAGGGTGTTGTCTTGTATAACCTGACAGACTTGTGTGTGAGTACTGCAGGGTGTTGTCTTGTATAACCTGACAGACTTGTGTGTGAGTACTGCAGGGTGTTGTCTTGTATAACCTGACAGACTTGTGTGAGTATTGCAGGGTGTTGTCTTGTATAACCTGACAGACTTGTGTGAGTATTGCAGGGTGTTGTCTTGTATAACCTGACAGACTTGTGTGTGAGTACTGCAGGGTGTTGTCTTGTGTGTGAGTACTGCAGGGTGTTGTCTTGTGTGTGAGTACTGCAGGGTGTGGTCTTGTGTGTGAGTACTGCAGGGTGTGGTCTTGTGTGTGAGTACTGCAGGGTGTGGTCTTGTGTGTGAGTACTGCAGGGTGTGGTCTTGTGTGTGAGTACTGCAGGGTGTGGTCTTGTGTGTGAGTACTGCAGGGTGTTGTCTTGTGTGTGAGTACTGCAGGGTGTGGTCTTGTGTGAGTACTGCAGGGTGTGGTCTTGTGTGTGAGTACTGCAGGGTGTTGTCTTGTGTGTGAGTACTGCAGGGTGTGGTCTTGTGTGTGAGTACTGCAGGGTGTGGTCTTGTGTGTAGTACTGCAGGGTGTGGTCTTGTGTGTGAGTACTGCAGGGTGTGGTCTTGTGTGTGAGTACTGCAGGGTGTGGTCTTGTGTGTGAGTACTGCAGGGTGTGGTCTTGTGTGTGAGTACTGCAGGGTGTTGTCTTGTGTGAGTACTGCAGGTGTGGTCTTGTGTGAGTACTGCAGGGTGTGGTCTTGTGTGTGAGTACTGCAGGGTGTGGTCTTGTGTGTGAGTACTGCAGGGTGTTGTATAACCTGACAGACTTGTGTGTTTGTTGATCAGGATGAAATCCAAGTCCTCCCCATCGCTGGAGGTTTCCACAGACAGGAGGTGAAAGGTCAGACTCTGCTGTTGACTGTCCCTCTGTTTAATGAGTGGGTTCCCCATTCCAAACCCAGCCTTGATGTTGATGCACTTTACACCATGTTGGTCAAATCTAACCAGGCCTCATTTACCCTAGGCCCAGGGAGACAGGGGTGGGGTGGGTAATGACCCTAACCAGTCCTCTCATTTAGCCGAGGCCCAGGGGGTGGGGTGGGTAGTGACTCTAACCAGTCCTCTCATTCAGCTGAGGCCCAGGGAGACGGGGGTGGGGTGGGTAATGACTCTATCCAGTCCTCTCATTTAGCCGAGGCCCAGGGGGTGGGGTGGGTAATGACTCTAACCAGTCCTCTCATTTAGCCGAGGCCCAGGGGGTGGGGTGGGGAATGACTAACCAGTCCTCTCATTTAGCTGAGGCCCAGGGAGACAGGGGTGGGGTGGGTAATGACTCTATCCAGTCCTCTCATTTAGCCGAGGCCCAGGGGTGGGGTGGGTAATGACTCTAACCAGTCCTCTCATTTAGCTGAGGCCCAGGGAGACAGGGGTGGGGTGGGTAATGACTAACCAGTCCTCTCATTTAGCCCAGGCCCAGGGAGACAGGGTGGGGTGGGTAATGACCCTAACCAGTTCTCTCATTGCTAGCCCAGGCCCAGGGAGACAGGGGTGGGGTGGGTAATGACTCTAACCAGTCCTCTCATTTAGCTGAGGCTCAGGAGACAGGGTGGGTAATGACTCTAACCGGTCCTCTCATTTAGCTGAGGCCCAGGAGACAGGGGGTGGGGTGGGCAATGACTCTAACCAGTCCTCTCATTTAGCTGAGGCCCAGGAGACAGGGGTGGGTAAAATGACTCTAACCAGTCCTCTCATTTAGCCGAGGCCCAGGGAGACTGGGTGGGTAATGACTCTAACCAGTCCTCTCATTTAGCCGAGGCCCAGGGGAGACAGGGTGGGGTGGGTAATGACTCTAACCAGTCCTCTCATTTAGCTGAGGCCCAGGGAGACAGGGGTGGGGTGGGTAATGACTCTAACCAGTCCTCTCATTTGCCGAGGCCCAGGGAGACTGGGTGGGTAATAACTCTAACCAGTCCTCTCATTTAGCCGAGGCCCAGGAGACAGGGGTGGGTAATAACTCTAACCAGTCCTCTCATTTAGCCGAGGCCCAGGGAGACAGGGGTGGGTAATAACTCTAACCAGTCCTCTCATTTAGCCGAGGCCCAGGGAGACTGGGTGGGTAATGACTCTAAGCAGTCCTCTCATTTAGCCGAGGCCCAGGGAGACAGGGGTGGGTAATGACTCTAACCAGTCCTCTCATTTAGCCGAGGACCAGGGTAATGACTCCTCACCTTTCTGTAATGTGATAGAGGGATTTGTTTTCACCTATTGGTTGTTGGAATAATATTGTTGGACATTGGACATTGCTCAAATGACTGTCCTTTTTATTGGTCTTTCTGCATGGACTATGATTGGTTATACCGTCGTGACTCTGCTCTCTGGTTGGTTATTAGGCGCTACCAGGGAGGTCGCTAGGAGGAAGCCTCCTCAGAGCATGTCGTTAGTAGAGGCTGAGAGGCAACAGATCCTGGACGAGATGAGGAAGAGGACCGCTCTGCTGACCGACAACAGCTGGATACGACAACGCTCCACCTCTGACAACAAACAACCAGCTAACCGGCGAGGCCTTTGAGGAGGTAGGGGTTGGCAACCCAGTAACCGGCGAGGGCCTATGAGGAGATAGGAGGGTGTGCCATTTGGACCGTACCTCTCTCTACGTGACCTGTTATTTGACCTCTCCATCTGTCCTCTCGGCAGGTACGACTCTCTGGACAACCTTCCCTCTTCTTCCACCCTGCTCTCCAACCCCCAACGCCCCCACTCCTCCCTGGGTTTCTCCGCCCCGTGCCGCACCCCTCCTCCCGGCACAGCATGGGTGTGGCCCTGGGGGGTTACTCCAACGGGACCCAGAAGCACAGCCCTACCTGGCCCCGCCCCTTCAGCACATCTTCCCCCCCGCCCAACACCGGAGAGGAACCCGCCACCGGCGAATCACGACCCGTCTCACAGCAACACCACCGGTAATGGACCAATCAGGACTTGTGTTTGTATGTTTAAAATGTACAGTGCATTTTGAAAGCGTTCAGAGCCCTTGACTTTGTTACATTACAGCCTTGTTCAAAAATGGATTAAATCATTTTTTCCCCCCTCATCAATCTACACACAATACCCCATAATGACATCACAATACCCTCATCAATCTACACACAATACCCCATAATGACATCACAATACCCCATAATGACATCACAATACCCCATAATGACAAACATTTTTTTTCCACTTTTATTAAAGATTACTCATTTACTTAAGTATTCAGACCCTTTAATCAGGACTTTGTTGAAGGCATCTGTGGCAGCGATTACAGCCTCGAGTCTTCTTGGATATGACGAGAGAGCTGTCCCGAAGCCACTGCTGTGTTGTCTTGGCTGTGTGAACTTTCACTCCAGTCAGAGGTCCTGAGCACTTCGCTCCGTTCATCTTTCCCTCGATCCAGACTAGTCTCTCAGTCCCTGCCGTTGAAAAACATCCCCTCAGCATGATGCTGCCACCACCATGCTTCACCGTAGAGATGGTGCCAGGTTTCCTACAGACGTGATGCTGCCACCACCATGCTTCGCCGTAGGGACGGTGCCAGGTTTCCTACAGATGTGATGTTGCCACAACCTGGCACCGTCCCTACGGCGAAGCTTGGTGGTGGCAACATCACATCTGTAGGAAACCTGGCACCGTCCCTACGGCGAAGACAGGTGGTGGCAGCATCACGTCTGTAGGAAACCTGGCACCGTCACTACGGCGAAGCTTGGTGTTCTCCAGACGTGATGCTGCCACCACCAAGCTTCACCGTAGGGACGGTGCCAGGTTTCCTACAGATGTGATGCTTGGCATTCAGGCCAAATAGTTCAATCTTGGTTTCATCAGACCAGAGAATCTTGTTTCTCACGGTCTGAGTGTCCTTAGGTGCCTTTTGGCAAACTCAGGCTGTCATGTGTCTTACTGAGGAGTAGCTTCTGTCTGGCCACTCTACCATAAAGGCCTGATTGGTGGAGTGCGGCAGAGATGGTTGTCCTTCTGGAAGGTTCTCTCATCTCCACAGAGGAACTCTGGAGCTCTGTCAGTGACCATCTGGTTCTTGGTCACCTCCCCTGGCCAAGGCCCTTTTCCCCCGATTGCTCAGTTTGGCCAGGCAGCCAGATATAGGAAGAGTCTTGGTGGTTCCAAACTTCTACCATTTAAGAAACGATGGAGGCCACTGTGTTCTTGGGGTACTTCAATGCTGCAGAATTTGTGGGTACCCTTTCCCCAGATCTGTGCCTCGACACAATCCTGTCTCAGAGCTCTACGGACAATTCCTTTGACCTCATGGCTTGGTTTTTTGCTCTGACCTTATAGACAGGTGTCTTTCCAAATCATGTCCAATCTATTTAATTTACCACAGGTGAACTTCCAATCAACTTGTAGACAGATCTTTAGGATGATCAATTTCAAGTCTCATAGCAAATTGTCTGAATACTTCTGTAAATAAGGTGTTTCTGTTTTTTTGTAAGGTGTCTAAAAACTTGTATTCACTATGTCACTATGGGGTCTTGATGTCACTATGGGGTCTTGATGTCACTATGGGGTCTTGATGTCACTATGGGGTCTTGATGTCACTATGGGGTCTTGATGTCACTATGGGGTCTTGATGTCACTATGGGGTCTTGATGTCACTATGGGGTCTTGATGTCACTATGGGGTCTTGTGATGTCACTATGGGGTCTTGTGTTTAGATTGAGGAAGAAATCATGTTGGCAGGCTTTTATCGGGCTTTAATGTAACAGAATGTGGATGAAGTCAAGGGGTGTGAACACTTTCCAAATCTTTTTGTTTCAGTGATGTAGTCTCCTCATAGTCTGATCCCAGAGAGGAGATTAGAGAGGTGACTAGTCATTAGTAACGAGGATGAATGCATGATAAACAGTCTCTGGAACAGAGAACGGGCTTCATGCAAATTACAATAAGTCATAGGGCTGGTAGTCATAATACATTAGACACAACTGAAATTGGGTTTTATTTTCTGCGTCCTTATCTTCCTGGTGAACTTGAAACTCATCGTCCAGCCGTATACCAAGGCTTTCAATGGATGTTCCCCCAGACCTTGTGGATCAGTCAGTCATCCCCCTCTCATCCTACCCCCAGACCTTGTGGATCAGTCAGTCATCCCCCTCTCTCATCTTACCCCAGACCTTGTGGATCAGTCAACCCCTCTCTCTCATCTTACCCCAGACCTTGTGGATCAGTCAGTCATCCCCTCTCATCTTACCCCAGACCTTGTGGATCAGTCGGTCATCCCCCTCTCATCTTACCCCAGACCTTGTGGATCAGTCGGTCATCCCCCTCTCATCTTACCCCCAGACCTTGTGGATCAGTCGGTCATCCCCCTCTCTCATCTTACCCCCAGACCTTGTGGATCAGTCGGTCATCCCCCTCTCTCTCATCTTACCCCCAGACCTTGTGGATCAGTCGGTCATCCCCCTCTCTCTCATCTTACCCCCAGACCTTGTGGATCAGTCGGTCATCCCCCTCTCTCTCATCTTACCCCAGACCTTGTGGATCAGTCGGTCATCCCCTCTCTCTCATCTTACCCCCAGACCTTGTGGATCAGTCGGTCATCTCTCATCTTACCCCCAGACCTTGTGGATCAGTCGGTCATCCCCCTCTCATCCTGTTTGTTTCTTCCTGTGTGTCCCCGTCCCCTCTCTCCCTCCAGAGTGCTGACTTCTCGTCAGGTGTGTTCAGTGTGTGTGTGTCCTATGGGCAGAGGGGCTGCCATGGTCATTGAGACCCTGAACCTCTGCTTCCACCTGGCCTGTTTTCAGGTGAGAGTCTGGTCTGGACCTCCATTCACCTGGTTGGAGGAGAGGTCCTCTACTAAACCTGTCAGCACATCACCTTTCACAGCATGAGCTAATGGGCACTGTAGCAGACTGACTGACTGGCTTCACCTGGGCTCTGTAGCAGACTGACTGACTGGCTTCACCTGGGCACTGTAGCAGACTGACTGACTGGCTTCACCTGGGCTCTGTAGCAGACTGACTGACTGGCTTCACCTGGGCACTGTAGCAGACTGACTCGCTTCACCTGGGCACTGTAGCAGACTGACTGACTGGCTTCACCTGGGCACTGTAGCAGACTGACTGACTGGCTTCACCTGGGCACTGTAGCAGACTGACTGACTGGCTTCACCTGGGCACTGTAGCAGACTGACTGACTGGCTTCACCTGGTAGGGCTGGTAATGCTAACTCTCTCCCCACACGGTGGTAGGGCTGGTAATGCTAACTCTCTCTCCCCACACGGTGGTAGGGCTGGTAATGCTAACTCTCTCCCCCACACGGTGGTAGGGCTGAGTAATGCTAACTCTCTCCCCACACGGTGGTAGGGCTGGTAATGGTAACTCTTTCTCCCCACACGGTGGTAGGGCTGGTAATGCTAACTCTCTCTCTCCACACGGTGGTAGGGCTGGTAATGCTAACTCTCTCTCTCCACACGGTGGTAGGGCTGGTAATGCTAACTCTCTCTCCCCACACGGTGGTAGGGCTGGTAATGCTAACTCTCTCTCTCACACGGTGGTAGGGCTGGTAATGCTAACTCTCTCTCACACGGTGGTAGGGCTGGTAATGCTAACTCTCTCCTCACACGGTGGTAGGGCTGGTAATGCTAACTCTCTCTCCCCACGGTGGTAGGGCTGGTAATGCTAACTCTCCACACGGTGGTAGGGCTGGTAATGCTAACTCTCTCTCCACACGGTGGTAGGGGCTGGTAATGCTAACTCTCTCTCCACACGGTGGTAGGGCTGGTAATGCTAACTCTCTCTCACACGGTGGTAGGGCTGGTAATGCTAACTCTCCTCTCCACGGTGGTAGGGCTGGTAATGCTAACTCTCCCCTCCACGGTGGTAGGGCTGGTAATGCTAACTCTCCTCTCCACGGTGGTAGGGCTGGTAATGCTAACTCTCGCCCACGGTGGTAGGGCTGGTAATCACTGGTTGAATGATGCTAATCAGTGTTTTAGTTGATTCTCCTGATTCACAGTCCATCTTCTCCTCTCCCTCAGTGTGTGGACTGCAGGTGCCGACTTGGAGGGTCAGAGGTCAGAGCCCAGATCAGAATCAGCAACGGGAAGCCTTACTGTGACCCCTGCTACATCCGACTCAAGTGTAAGTCATTTCTACAGAACATAAAGGAGTCCGATAAGAATCTCCCTCCTCCCAATGTATCCAAGTCATTTTACTCTGCTGGCCCGTTCTACTGGTCCACCTGCTCGGTCCCTGCACCTCATTTTACTCTGCTGGCCCGTTCTACTGGTCCACCTGCTCTGTCGGTCGTTGCACCTCATTTTACCCTGCTGGCCCGTTCTACTGGTCCACCTGCTCGGTCCCTGCACCTCATTTTACTCTGCTGGCCCGTTCTACTGGTCCACCTGCTCGGTCCCTGCACCTCATTTTACTCTGCTGGCCCGTTCTACTGGTCCACCTGCTCTCACTGCACCTCATTTTACTCTGCTGGCCCGTTCTATTGGTCCACCTGCTCTCACTGCACCTCATTTTACTCTGCTGGCCCGTTCTACTGGTCCACCTGCTCGGTCCCTGCACCTCATTTTACTCTGCTGGCCCGTTCTACTGGTCCACCTGCTCTCACTGCACCTCATTTTACTCTGCTGGCCCGTTCTACTGGTCCACCTGCTCTCACTGCACCTCATTTTACTCTGCTGGCCCGTTCTACTGGTCCACCTGCTCTCACTGCACCTCATTTTACTCTGCTGGCCCGTTCTACTGATCCACCTGCTCGGTCCCTGCACCTCATTTTACTCTGCTGGCCCGTTCTACTGGTCCACCTGCTCGGTCCCTGCACCTCATTTTACTCTGCTGGCCCGTTCTACTGGTCCACCTCTGTCGGTCGTTGCACCTCATTTTACTCTGCTGGCCCGTTCTACTGGTCCACCTGCTCTCACTGCACCTCATTTTACTCTGCTGGCCCGTTCTACTGGTCCACCTGCTCGGTCCCTGCACCTCATTTTACTCTGCTGGCCCGTTCTACTGGTCCACCTGCTCTCACTGCACCTCATTTTACTCTGCTGGCCCGTTCTACTGGTCCACCTGCTCTCACTGCACCTCATTTTACTCTGCTGGCCCGTTCTACTGGTCCACCTGCTCGGTCCCTGCACCTCATTTTACTCTGCTGGCCCGTTCTACTGGTCCACCTCTGTCGGTCGTTGCACCTCATTTTACTCTGCTGGCCCGTTCTATTGGTGCACCTGCTTTCACTGCACTTCATTTTACTCTGCTGGCCCGTTCTACTGGTCCACCTGCTCGGTCCCTGCACCTCATTTTACTCTGCTGGCCCGTTCTACTGGTCCACCTGCTCTCACTGCACCTCATTTTACTCTGCTGGCCCGTTCTACTGGTCCACCTGCTCTCACTGCACCTCATTTTACTCTGCTGGCCCGTTCTATTGGTCCACCTGCTCTCACTGCACCTCATTTTACTCTGCTGGCCCGTTCTACTGGTCCACCTGCTCTCACTGCACCTCATTTTACTCTGCTGGCCCGTTCTACTGGTCCACCTGCTCGGTCCCTGCACCTCATTTTACTCTGCTGGCCCGTTCTACTGGTCCACCTCTGTCGGTCGTTGCACCTCATTTTACTCTGCTGGCCCGTTCTATTGGTCCACCTGCTTTCACTGCACTTCATTTTACTCTGCTGGCCCGTTCTATTGGTCCACCTGCTCGGTCCCTGCAACTTTTTAATGAGAACATACCTGACATGAATATGGTGAATGTCTATTTAGAGAAGGTGGGACTGCCATTTTGGAAGTACTGTCCAAGGTCTCTGTAATTAGATGTGTCATTACTACATCAGATGTTTTATTAGATCAGACATAATCAGATGTCCTCTTATCAACCTTTCAGCCCACCTTGCCACCTCCCTGTGACCAGAATGCATTGCAGCAGATTGAGGAAGAGACGACGACGACGACATCAACCTCAAACACGACGATGGAGATCTTGACACTGACCTCGTGTTGACCTTGTATTTAGAGCTGGGTTGACCTTTCTTTTAGGGAACAATGTACCGATTTATACTATTGGCTGTGACTCAAATGGCTTCCTATTCCCTACATAGTGCACTACTACCCATAGGGCTCTGGTCAAAAGTAGTGCACTATGTAGGGAATAGGGGGCAGTTTGGGACATGTCTCAAAGATGCAGTTTTGGCGTTCTTCCTAGTTCATTAACTACTGTACTTGTCCGTAGCTTTTAATATGCAATCGATGGCTATCCACAACAATAAGCTGGACACGTGTAGTTAAGAGCTATAGGGAGTTTTAAATCACAATTGTACTTGGGATTTGTTTTTTCTTGTTGATGAAGTAAATTGATAAATGAGGCCCTAATAAATGAATCTAATAAATGAGAGTGTTGTATTGGAGATACTTCTCTATTGTTTTTTTCTTTGTCGACAAATTTCTACCTTAAAAAACAAGAAGTTAAAATGTTATTCTTTTGTTTGTTGAAATATGTGAAGATTTATTTATTTATTTTTTTTTCATTTTTTGAGATGTCTAAAATATTAGTAGCTCAAACGGGTGTTTAGAAAAAGGACTTCTCACATGTTGATGGTCACTGAAACTCTGCGGTTGGTTTTACTAACTTTTTCTAACACGTGGACCCTGGAAGCAGGGAGGCTTCATGTATGACTCACTGATGTATAAAGGGGCCTCGTTTAAAAGGAATTTACCCTCTAAACTGTTTAATGTTTGTAAATAAAAAACATCAGCATTTAATCTGTGTCTAAATACAGACAGTGACTATCAGACAGCCAAGTGGTTAGAGTGTAGAGGAGGTAGGTAACCTAGTGGTTAGAGGGTAGAGGAGGTAGGTAACCTAGTGGTTAGAGGGTAGAGGAGGTAGGTAACCTAGTGGTTAGAGGGTAGAGGAGGTAGGTAGCCTAGTGGTTAGAGTGTAGAGGAGGCAGGTAGCCTAGTGGTTAGAGGGTAGAGGAGGCAGGTAGTCTAGTGGTTAGAGGGTAGAGGAGGCATGTAGTCTAGTGGTTAGAGGGTAGAGGAGGTAGGTAGCCTAGTGGTTAGAGTGTAGACGAGGCATGTAGTCTAGTGGTTAGAGGGTAGAGGAGGCGGGTAGCCTAGTGGTTAGAGGAGGCGGGTAGCCTAGTGGTTAGAGGAGGCGGGTAGCCTAGTGGTTAGAGGAGGCGGGTAGCCTAGTGGTTAGAGGAGGCGGGTAGCCTAGTGGTTAGAGGAGGCGGGTAGCCTAGTGGTTAGAGGAGGCGGGTAGCCTAGTGGTTAGAGGAGGGGGGTAGCCTAGTGGTTAGAGGAGGCGGGTAGCCTAGTGGTTAGAGGAGGCGGGTAGCCTAGTGGTTAGAGGAGGCGGGTAGCCTAGTGGTTAGAGGAGGCGGGTAGCCTAGTGGTTAGAGGAGGCGGGTAGCCTAGTGGAGGCGGGTAGCCTAGTGGAGGCGGGTAGCCTAGTGGAGGCGGGTAGCCTAGAGGGGCGGGTAGCCTAGAGGGGCGGGTAGCCTAGAGGGGCGGGTAGCCTAGAGGGGCGGGTAGCCTAGTGGTTAGAGGGGGCGGGTAGCCTAGTGGTTAGAGGGGCGGGTAGCCTAGTGGTTAGAGGGGGGGGTAGCCTAGTGGTTAGAGGAGGCGGGTAGCCTAGTGGTTAGAGGAGGCGGGTAGCCTAGAGGGGGCGGGTAGCCTAGAGGGGCGGGTAGCCTAGAGGGGGCAGGTAGCCTAGTGGTTAGAGGGGGCAGGTAGCCTAGTGGTTAGAGTGTAGAGGTGGGTTAACTGTCAGGGACAGAACAACCGGGTTAGACCCCGTCTGGTCTATAGTAGTGGACCGCTACCCCGTCTGGTCTATAGTAGTGGACCGCTACCCCGTCTGGTCTGGTCTATAGTAGTGGACCGCTACCCCGTCTGGTCTATAGTAGTGGACCGCTACCCCGTCTGGTCTATAGTAGTGGACCGCTACCCCGTCTGGTCTGTAGTAGTGGACCGCTACCCCGTCTGGTCTGGTCTATAGTAGTGGACCGCTACCCCGTCTGGTCTGGTCTATAGTAGTGGACCGCTACCCCGTCTGGTCTGGTCTATAGTAGTGGACCGCTACCCCGTCTGGTCTGGTCTATAGTAGTGGACCGCTACCCCGTCTGGTCTGGTCTATAGTAGTGGACCGCTACCCCGTCTGGTCTATAGTAGTGGACCGCTACCCCGTCTGGTCTATAGTAGTGGACCGCTACCCCGTCTGGTCTATAGTAGTGGACCGCTACCCCGTCTGGTCTGGTCTATAGTAGTGGACCGCTACCCCGTCTGGTCTGTAGTAGTGGACCGCTACCCCGTCTGGTCTGTAGTAGTGGACCGCTACCCCGTCTGGTCTGGTCTATAGTAGTGGACCGCTACCCCGTCTGGTCTGGTCTATAGTAGTGGACCGCTACCCCTGGTCTGGTCTGGGTCTATAGTAGTGGACCGCTACCCCGTCTGGTCTGGTCTATAGTAGTGGACCGCTACCCCGTCTGGTCTGGTCTATAGTAGTGGACCGCTACCCCGTCTGGTCTGGTCTATAGTAGTGGACCGCTACCCCGTCTGGTCTGGTCTATAGTAGTGGACCGCTACCCCGTCTGGTCTGGTCTATAGTAGTGGACCGCTACCCCGGTCTATAGTAGTGGACCGCTACCCCGTCTGGTCTATAGTAGTGGACCGCTACCCCGTATAGTAGTGGACCGCTACCCCTGGTCTGGTCTATAGTAGTGGACCGCTACCCCGTCTGGTCTGGTCTATAGTAGTGGACCGCTACCCCGTCTGGTCTATAGTAGTGGACCGCTACCCCGTCTGGTCTGGTCTATAGTAGTTGACCGCTACCCCGTCTGGTCTATAGTAGTGGACCGCTACCCCGTCTGGTCTATAGTAGTGGACCGCTACCCCGTCTGGTCTGTAGTAGTGGACCGCTACCCCGTCTGGTCTGGTCTATAGTAGTGGACCGCTACCCCGTCTGGTCTGGTCTATAGTAGTGGACCGCTACCCCGTCTGGTCTGTAGTAGTGGACCGCTACCCCGTCTGGTCTGGTCTGTAGTAGTGGACCGCTACCCCGTCTGGTCTGGTCTATAGTAGTGGACCGCTACCCCGTCTGGTCTGGTCTATAGTAGTGGACCGCTACCCCGTCTGGTCTATAGTAGTGGACCTCTACCCCGTCTGGTCTGTAGTAGTGGACCGCTACCCCGTCTGGTCTGGTCTATAGTAGTGGACCGCTACCCCGTCTGGTCTATAGTAGTGGACCGCTACCCCGTCTGGTCTGGTCTATAGTAGTGGACCGCTACCCCGTCTGGTCTGGTCTGTAGTAGTGGACCGCTACCCCGTCTGGTCTGGTCTGTAGTAGTGGACCGCTACCCCGTCTGGTCTGGTCTATAGTAGTGGACCGCTACCCCGTCTGGTCTATAGTAGTGGACCGCTACCCCGTCTGGTCTATAGTAGTGGACCGCTACCCCGTCTGGTCTGTAGTAGTGGACCGCTACCCCGTCTGGTCTGGTCTGTAGTAGTGGACCGCTACCCCGTCTGGTCTGGTCTGTAGTAGTGGACCGCTACCCCGTCTGGTCTGTAGTAGTGGACCGCTACCCCGTCTGGTCTGGTCTGTAGTAGTGGACCGCTACCCCGTCTGGTCTGGTCTGTAGTAGTGGACCGCTACCCCGTCTGGTCTGGTCTGTAGTAGTGGACCGCTACCCCGTCTGGTCTATAGTAGTGGACCGCTACCCCGTCTGGTCTATAGTAGTGGACCGCTACCCCGTCTGGTCTGGTCTATAGTAGTGGACCGCTACCCCGTCTGGTCTGGTCTATAGTAGTGGACCGCTACCCCGTCTGGTCTGGTCTATAGTAGTGGACCGCTACCCCGTCTGGTCTGGTCTATAGTAGTGGACCGCTACCCCGTCTGGTCTGGTCTATAGTAGTGGACCGCTACCCCGTCTGGTCTGGTCTATAGTAGTGGACCGCTACCCCGTCTGTTCTGGTCTATAGTAGTGGACCGCTACCCCGTCTGGTCTGGTCTATAGTAGTGGACCGCTACCCCGTCTGGTCTATCGTAGTGGACCGCTACCCCGTCTGGTCTGGTCTATAGTAGTGGACCGCTACCCCGTCTGGTCTGGTCTATAGTAGTGGACCGCTACCCCGTCTGGTCTGGTCTATAGTAGTGGACCGCTACCCCGTCTGGTCTGGTCTATAGTAGTGGACCGCTACCCCGTCTGGTCTGGTCTATAGTAGTGGACCGCTACCCCGTCTGGTCTGGTCTATAGTGGTGGACCTCTACCCCGTCTGGTCTATAGTAGTGGACCGCTACCCTGTCTGGTCTGGTCTATAGTAGTGGACCGCTACCCCGTCTGGTCTATAGTAGTGGACCGCTACCCCGTCTGGTCTATAGTAGTGGACCGCTACCCCGTCTGGTCTATAGTAGTGGACCGCTACCCCGTCTGGTCTATAGTAGTGGACCGCTACCCGTCTGGTCTGGTCTATAGTAGTGGACCGCTATCCCGTCTGGTCTATAGTAGTGGACCGCTATCCCGTCTGGTCTATAGTAGTGGACCGCTACCCCGTCTGGTCTGGTCTATAGTAGTGGACCGCTACCCCGTCTGGTCTGGTCTATAGTAGTGGACCGCTACCCCGTCTGGTCTGGTCTATAGTAGTGGACCGCTACCCCGTCTGGTCTATAGTAGTGGACCGCTACCCCGTCTGGTCTGGTCTATAGTAGTGGACCGCTACCCCGTCTGGTCTATAGTAGTGGACCGCTACCCCGTCTGGTCTATAGTAGTGGACCGCTACCCGTCTGGTCTATAGTAGTGGACCGCTACCCCGTCTGGTCTATAGTAGTGGACCGCTACCCCGTCTGGTCTATAGTAGTGGACCGCTACCCCGTCTGGTCTATAGTAGTGGACCGCTACCCCGTCTGGTCTATAGTAGTGGACCGCTACCCCGTCTGGTCTATAGTAGTGGACCGCTACCCCGTCTGGTCTGGTCTATAGTAGTGGACCGCTATCCCGTCTGGTCTATAGTAGTGGACCGCTACCCCGTCTGGTCTATAGTAGTGGACCGCTACCCCGTCTGGTCTGTAGTAGTGGACCGCTACCCCGTCTGGTCTGTAGTAGTGGACCGCTACCCCGTCTGGTCTGTAGTAGTGGACCGCTACCCCGTCTGGTCTGTAGTAGTGGACCGCTACCCCGTCTGGTCTGGTCTGTAGTAGTGGACCGCTACCCCGTCTGGTCTGGTCTATAGTAGTGGACCGCTACCCCGTCTGGTCTGGTCTATAGTAGTGGACCGCTACCCCGTCTGGTCTATAGTAGTGGACCTCTACCCCGTCTGGTCTATAGTAGTGGACCGCTACCCTGTCTGGTCTGGTCTATAGTAGTGGACCGCTACCCCGTCTGGTCTATAGTAGTGGACCGCTACCCCGTCTGGTCTATAGTAGTGGACCGCTACCCCGTCTGGTCTATAGTAGTGGACCGCTACCCCGTCTGGTCTATAGTAGTGGACCGCTACCCCGTCTGGTCTATAGTAGTGGACCGCTACCCCGTCTGGTCTATAGTAGTGGACCGCTACCCCGTCTGGTCTGGTCTATAGTAGTGGACCGCTACCCCGTCTGGTCTATAGTAGTGGACCGCTATCCCGTCTGGTCTATAGTAGTGGACCGCTATCCCGTCTGGTCTATAGTAGTGGACCGCTACCCCGTCTGGTCTATAGTAGTGGACCGCTACCCCGTCTGGTCTATAGTAGTGGACCGCTACCCCGTCTGGTCTGGTCTATAGTAGTGGACCGCTATCCCGTCTGGTCTGGTCTGTAGTAGTGGACCGCTACCCCGTCTGGACTGGTCTGTAGTAGTGGACCGCTACCCCTTCTGGTCTGGTCTGTAGTAGTGGACCGCTACCCCTTCTGGTCTGGTCTGTAGTAGTGGACCGCTACCCCGTCTGGTCTATAGTAGTGGACCGCTACCCCGTCTGGTCTATAGTAGTGGACCGCTACCCCGTCTGGTCTATAGTAGTGGACCGCTATCCCGTCTGGTCTATAGTAGTGGACCGCTACCCCGTCTGGTCTATAGTAGTGGACCGCTACCCCGTCTGGTCTATAGTAGTGGACCGCTACCCCGTCTGGTCTGTAGTAGTGGACCGCTATCCCGTCTGGTCTGGTCTGTAGTAGTGGACCGCTACCCCGTCTGGTCTGGTCTGTAGTAGTGGACCGCTACCCCTTCTGGTCTGGTCTGTAGTAGTGGACCGCTACCCCTTCTGGTCTGGTCTGTAGTAGTGGACCGCTACCCCTTCTGGTCTGGTCTGTAGTAGTGGACCGCTACCCCGTCTGGTCTATAGTAGTGGACCGCTACCCCGTCTGGTCTATAGTAGTGGACCGCTACCCCGTCTGGTCTATAGTAGTGGACCGCTACCCCGTCTGGTCTATAGTAGTGGACCGCTACCCCGTCTGGTCTATAGTAGTGGACCGCTATCCCGTCTGGTCTATAGTAGTGGACCGCTACCCCGTCTGGTCTATAGTAGTGGACCGCTACCCCGTCTGGTCTATAGTAGTGGACCGCTACCCGTCTGGTCTATAGTAGTGGACCGCTACCCCGTCTGGTCTATAGTAGTGGACCGCTACCCCGTCTGGTCTGGTCTATAGTAGTGGACCGCTACCCCGTCTGGTCTGGTCTATAGTAGTGGACCGCTACCCCGTCTGGTCTATAGTAGTGGACCGCTACCCCGTCTGGTCTGGTCTATAGTAGTGGACCGCTACCCCGTCTGGTCTGGTCTATAGTAGTGGACCGCTACCCCGTCTGGTCTGGTCTATAGTAGTGGACCGCTACCCCGTCTGGTCTGGTCTATAGTAGTGGACCGCTACCCCGTCTGGTCTGGTCTATAGTAGTGGACCGCTACCCCGTCTGGTCTATAGTAGTGGACCGCTATTCCGTCTGGTCTGGTCTATAGTAGTGGACCGCTACCCCGTCTGGTCTGGTCTATAGTAGTGGACCGCTACCCCGTCTGGTCTGGTCTATAGTAGTGGACCGCTACCCCGTCTGGTCTATAGTAGTGGACCGCTACCCCGTCTGGTCTGGTCTATAGTAGTGGACCGCTATCCCGTCTGGTCTATAGTAGTGGACCGCTATCCCGTCTGGTCTATAGTAGTGGACCGCTACCCCGTCTGGTCTGGTCTATAGTAGTGGACCGCTACCCCGTCTGGTCTGGTCTATAGTAGTGGACCGCTACCCCGTCTGGTCTGGTCTATAGTAGTGGACCGCTACCCCGTCTGGTCTATAGTAGTGGACCGCTACCCCGTCTGGTCTGGTCTATAGTAGTGGACCGCTACCCCGTCTGGTCTATAGTAGTGGACCGCTACCCCGTCTGGTCTATAGTAGTGGACCGCTACCCCGTCTGGTCTATAGTAGTGGACCGCTACCCCGTCTGGTCTATAGTAGTGGACCGCTACCCCGTCTGGTCTATAGTAGTGACCGCTACCCCGTCTGGTCTATAGTAGTGGACCGCTACCCCGTCCTGGTCTATAGTAGTGGACCGCTACCCGTCTGGTCTGGTCTATAGTAGTGGACCGCTATCCCGTCTGGTCTATAGTAGTGGACCGCTACCCCGTCTGGTCTATAGTAGTGGACCGCTACCCCGTCTGGTCTATAGTAGTGGACCGCTACCCCGTCTGGTCTGTAGTAGTGGACCGCTACCCCGTCTGGTCTGTAGTAGTGGACCGCTACCCCGTCTGGTCTGGTCTGTAGTAGTGGACCGCTACCCCGTCTGGTCTGGTCTGTAGTAGTGGACCGCTACCCCGTCTGGTCTGGTCTATAGTAGTGGACCGCTACCCCGTCTGGTCTGGTCTATAGTAGTGGACCGCTACCCCGTCTGGTCTGGTCTATAGTAGTGGACCGCTACCCCGTCTGGTCTGGTCTATAGTAGTGGACCGCTACCCCGTCTGGTCTATAGTAGTGGACCGCTACCCCGTCTGGTCTATAGTAGTGGACCGCTACCCCGTCTGGTCTATAGTAGTGGACCGCTACCCCGTCTGGTCTGGTCTATAGTAGTGGACCGCTACCCCGTCTGGTCTGGTCTATAGTAGTGGACCGCTACCCCCTGGTCTGGTCTATAGTAGTGGACCGCTACCCCGTCTGGTCTGGTCTATAGTAGTGGACCGCTACCCCGTCTGGTCTGGTCTATAGTAGTGGACCGCTACCCCGTCTGGTCTGGTCTATAGTAGTGACCGCTACCCCGTCTGGTCTATAGTAGTGACCTCTACCCCGTCTGGTCTATAGTAGTGGACCGCTACCCTGTCTGGTCTGGTCTATAGTAGTGGACCGCTACCCCGTCTGGTCTATAGTAGTGGACCGCTACCCCGTCTGGTCTATAGTAGTGGACCGCTACCCCGTCTGGTCTATAGTAGTGGACCGCTACCCCGTCTGGTCTATAGTAGTGGACCGCTACCCCGTCTGGTCTATAGTAGTGACCGCTACCCGTCTGGTCTATAGTAGTGGACCGCTACCCGTCTGGTCTGGTCTATAGTAGTGGACCGCTATCCCGTCTGGTCTATAGTAGTGACCGCTATCCCGTCTGGTCTATAGTAGTGGACCGCTATCCCGTCTGGTCTATAGTAGTGGACCGCTACCCCGTCTGGTCTATAGTAGTGGACCGCTACCCCGTCTGGTCTATAGTAGTGGACCGCTACCCCGTCTGGTCTATAGTAGTGGACCGCTACCCCGTCTGGTCTGTAGTAGTGGACCGCTATCCCGTCTGGTCTGGTCTGTAGTAGTGGACCGCTACCTGGTCTGGTCTGTAGTAGTGGACCGCTACCCCTTCTGGTCTGGTCTGTAGTAGTGGACCGCTACCCCTTCTGGTCTGGTCTGTAGTAGTGGACCGCTACCCCTTCTGGTCTGGTCTGTAGTAGTGGACCGCTACCCCGTCTGGTCTATAGTAGTGGACCGCTACCCCGTCTGGTCTATAGTAGTGGACCGCTACCCCGTCTGGTCTATAGTAGTGACCGCTACCCGTCTGGTCTATAGTAGTGGACCGCTACCCGTCTGGTCTATAGTAGTGGACCGCTATCCCGTCTGGTCTATAGTAGTGGACCGCTACCCCGTCTGGTCTATAGTAGTGGACCGCTACCCCGTCTGGTCTATAGTAGTGGACCGCTACCCCGTCTGGTCTATAGTAGTGGACCGCTACCCCGTCTGGTCTATAGTAGTGGACCGCTACCCCGTCTGGTCTGGTCTATAGTAGTGGACCGCTACCCCGTCTGGTCTGGTCTATAGTAGTGGACCGCTACCCCGTCTGGTCTATAGTAGTGGACCGCTACCCCCTGGTCTGGTCTATAGTAGTGGACCGCTACCCCGTCTGGTCTGGTCTATAGTAGTGGACCGCTACCCGTCTGGTCTGGTCTATAGTAGTGGACCGCTACCCCGTCTGGTCTGGTCTATAGTAGTGGACCGCTACCCCGTCTGGTCTATAGTAGTGGACCGCTATTCCGTCTGGTCTGGTCTATAGTAGTGGACCGCTACCCCGTCTGGTCTGGTCTATAGTAGTGGACCGCTACCCCGTCTGGTCTGGTCTATAGTAGTGACCGCTACCCGTCTGGTCTATAGTAGTGGACCGCTACCCCGTCTGGTCTGGTCTATAGTAGTGGACCGCTACCCCGTCTGGTCTGGTCTGTAGTAGTGGACCGCTACCCCGTCTGGTCTGTAGTAGTGGACCGCTACCCCGTCTGGTCTGTAGTAGTGGACCGCTACCCCGTCTGGTCTGGTCTGTAGTAGTGGACCGCTACCCCGTCTGGTCTGGTCTGTAGTAGTGGACCGCTACCCCGTCTGGTCTATAGTAGTGGACCGCTACCACGTCTGGTCTGTAGTAGTGACTGACTTGCTGAGTTAAATAAAGGTAAAATTGGATAGGAGAGGGAGGTAGAGGCGCCATCTAGAGGGATGGAGGTAGAGGAGCCATCTAGAGGGAGAGGGAGGTAGAGGAGCCATCTAGAGTGAGGTGGTCGAGGGAGGTAGAGGAGCCATCTAGAGGGAGGTGGTCGAGGGAGGTAGAGGAGCCATCTAGAGGCAGGTGGTCGAGGGAGGTGGTAGAGGAGCCATCTAGAGGGAGGTGGTCGAGGGAGGTGGTCGAGGAGCCATCTAGAGGGAGGTGGTCGAGGGAGGTGGTCGAGGAGCCATCTAGAGGGAGGTGGTCGAGGGAGGTAGAGGAGCCATCTAGAGGGAGGTGGTCGAGGGAGGTAGAGGAGCCATCTAGAGGGAGGTGGTCGAGGAGGTAGAGGAGCCATCTAGAGGGAGGTGGTCGAAGGAGGTAGTCGAGGGAGGTAGAGGAGCCATCTAGAGGGAGGTGGTCGAGGGAGGTGAGGAGCCATCTAGAGGGAGGTGGTCGAGGGAGGTAGAGGAGCCATCTAGAGGGAGGTGGTCGAGGGAGGTAGAGGAGCCATCTAGAGGGAGGTGGTCGAGGGAGGTAGAGGAGCCATCTAGAGGGAGGTGGTCGAGGGAGGTAGAGGAGCCATCTAGAGGGAGGTGGTCGAGGGAGGTAGAGGAGCCATCTAGAGGGAGGTGGTCGAGGGAGGTGGTCGAGGGAGGTAGAGGAGCCATCTAGAGGGAGGTGGTCGAGGGAGGTAGAGGAGCCATCTAGAGGGAGGTGGTCGAGGGAGGTAGAGGAGCCATCTAGAGGGAGGTGGTCGAGGGAGGTAGAGGAGCCATCTAGAGGGAGGTGGTCGAGGGAGGTAGAGGAGCCATCTAGAGGGAGGTGGTCGAAGGAGGTAGTCGAGGGAGGTAGAGGAGCCATCTAGAGGGAGGTGGTCGAGGGAGGTAGAGGAGCCATCTAGAGGGAGGTGGTCGAGGGAGGTAGAGGAGCCATCTAGAGGGAGGTGGTCGAGGGAGGTAGAGGAGCCATCTAGAGGGAGGTGGTCGAGGGAGGTAGAGGAGCCATCTAGAGGGAGGTGGTCGAGGGAGGTAGAGGAGACATCTAGAGGGAGGTGGTCAAGGAGCCATCTAGAGGGAGGTGGTCGAGGAGCCATCTAGAGGGAGGTGGTCGAGGAAGGTAGAGGAGCCATCTAGAGGGAGGTGGTCGAGGGAGGTAGAGGAGCCATCTAGTGGGAGGTAGAGGAGCCATCTAGAGGGAGGTAGAGGAGCCATCTAGAGGGAGGTAGAGGAGCCATCTAGAGGGAGGTAGAGGAGCCATCTAGAGGGAGGTAGAGGAGCCATCTAGAGGGAGGTGGTCTAGGGAGGTAGAGGAGCCATCTAGAGGGAGGTGGTCGAGGGAGGTAGAGGAGCAATCTAGAGGGAGGTAGAGGAGCAATCTAGAGGGAGGTAGAGGAGCCATCTAGAGGGAGGTAGAGGAGCCATCTAGAGGGAGGTAGAGGAGCCATCTAGAGGGAGGTAGAGGAGCCATCTAGAGGGAGGTAGAGGAGCCATCTAGAGGGAGGTAGAGGAGCCATCTAGAGGGAGGTAGAGGAGCCATCTAGAGGGAGGTAGAGGAGCCATCTAGAGGAGGTAGAGGAGCCATCTAGAGGGAGGTAGAGGAGCCATCTAGAGGGAGGTAGAGGAGCCATCTAGAGGGAGGTAGAGGAGCCATCTAGAGGGAGGTAGAGGAGCCATCTAGAGGGAGGTAGAGGAGCCATCTAGAGGGAGGTAGAGGAGCCATCTAGAGGAGGTAGAGGAGCCATCTAGAGGGAGGTAGAGGAGCCATCTAGAGGGAGGTAGAGGAGCCATCTAAAGGGAGGTAGAGGAGCCATCTAGAGGAGGTAGAGGAGCCATCTAGAGGAGGTAGAGGAGCCATCTAGAGGGGAGTAGAGGAGCCATCTAGAGGAGGTAGAGGAGCCATCTAGAGGGAGGTAGAGGAGCCATCTAGAGGGAGGTAGAGGAGCCATCTAGAGGGAGGTAGAGGAGCCATCTAGAGGGAGGTAGAGGAGCCATCTAGAGGGAGGTAGAGGAGCCATCTAGAGGGAGGTGGAGGAGCCATCTAGAGGGAGGTGGAGGAGCCATCTAGAGGGAGGTGGTCTAGGGAGGTAGAGGAGCCATCTAGAGGGAGGTGGTCTAGGGAGGTAGAGGAGCCATCTAGAGGGAGGTGGTCTAGGGAGGTAGAGGAGCCATCTAGAGGGAGGTGGTCGAGGGAGGTAGAGGAGCCATCTAGAGGGAGGTAGAGGAGCCATCTAGAGGGAGGTAGAGGAGCCATCTAGAGGGAGGTAGAGGAGCCATCTAGAGGGAGGTAGAGGAGCCATCTAGAGGGAGGTGGTCTAGGGAGGTAGAGGAGCCATCTAGAGGGAGGTGGTCTAGGGAGGTAGAGGAGCCATCTAGAGGGAGGTGGTCTAGGGAGGTAGAGGAGCCATCTAGAGGGAGGTGGTCTAGGGAGGTAGAGTAGCCAGCTAGAGGGAGGTGGTCTAGGGAGGTAGAGGAGCCATCTAGAGGGAGGTGGTCGAGGGAGGTAGAGGAGCCATCTAGAGGGAGGTAGTCGAGGGAGGTAGAGGAGCCATCTAGAGGGAGGTAGAGGAGCCATCTAGAGGGAGGTAGAGGAGCCATCTAGAGGGAGGTAGAGGAGCCATCTAGAGGGAGGTAGAGGAGCCATCTAGAGGGAGGTAGAGGAGCCATCTAGAGGGAGGTGGTCTAGGGAGGTAGAGTAGCCATCTAGAGGGAGGTGGTCGAGGGAGGTAGAGGAGCCATCTAGAGGGAGGTGGTCGAGGGAGGTAGAGGAGCCATCTAGATGGAGGTGGTCGAGGGAGGTAGATGAGCCATCTAGAGGGAGGTGGTCAAGGGAGGTAGAAGAGCCATCTAGAGGGAGAGTGAGCGGAGGAGGAAGGGGGAGAGATATGTACAGAGAGAGGGATGGAGCGAGCGAGAGGTAGAGTGGGAGGAGGAGGAAGGTGGAGAGGGAGGGAGGGAAGGAGGGAGGTGGTGGAGAGGGAGGTGGTGGAGAGGGAGGTGGTGGAGAGGGAGGGAGGGAAGGAGGGAGGTGATGGAGAGGGAGGGAAGGAGGGAGGTGGTGGAGAGGGAGGGAAGGAGGGAGGAGGTCTCTCCTCATCTCACTCTCCTCTCTGAAACTCCTCTCTGAAACAGTCCCCACCATCTCCATCTAGGCCTCTGTCTGAAACAGAGGACTATATGGAGTGGAGACCATGAGGAGGTCTGTAACAGAGGACTAGGTAGAGTGGGGACCATGAGGTCTGAAACAGAGGACTAGACAGAGTGGGGACCATGAGGTCTGAAACAGAGGACTAGATAGAGTGGGGACCATGAGGAGGTCTGTAACAGAGGACTAGACAGAGTGGGGACCATGAGGAGGTCTGTAACAGAGGAGTAGATAGAGTGGGGGCCATGAGGAGGTCTGAAACAGAGGACTAGATAGTGGGGACCATGAGGTCTGAAACAGAGGACTAGATAGTGGGGACCATGAGGAGGTCTGTAACAGAGGACTAGACAGAGTGGGGACCACGAGGTCTGAAACAGAGGACTAGATAGTGGGGACCATGAGGTCTGAAACAGAGGACTAGATAGTGGGGACCATGAGGTCTGAAACAGAGGACTAGATAGAGTGGGGAGCATGAGGAGGTCTGAAACAGAGTACTAGATAGAGTTGGGGACCACGAGGAGGTCTGTAACAGAGGACTAGGTAGAGTGGGGACCATGAGGTCTGAAACAGAGGACTAGATAGTGGAGACCATGAAGTCTGAAACAGAGGACTAGATAGTGGAGACCATGAAGTCTGAAACAGAGGACTAGGTAGAGTTGGGGACCATGAGGTCTGAAACAGAGGACTAGATAGTGGAGACCATGAAGTCTGAAACAGAGGACTAGATAGTGGAGACCATGAAGTCTGAAACAGAGGACTAGGTAGAGTTGGGGACCATGAGGTCTGAAACAGAGGACTAGATAGTGGAGACCATGAAGTCTGAAACAGAGGACTAGGTAGAGTTGGGGACCATGAGGTCTGAAACAGAGGACTAGATAGTGGAGACCATGAAGTCTGAACCAGAGGACTAGATAGAGTTGGGGACCATGAGGTCTGAAACAGGACTAGACAGAGAGGGGACCATGAGGTCTGAAAAAGAGGACTAGACAGAGTGGGGACCATGAGGTCTGAAACAGAGGACTAGATAGAGTGGGCGTGTATGAGGAGGTCTGTAACAGAGGACTAGATAGAGTGGGGATCATGAGGAGGTCTGAAACAGAGGACTAGACAGAGTGGGGACCATGAGGAGGTCTGTAACAGAGGCCTAGATAGTGGGGACCATGAGGAGGTCTGAAACAGAGGACTAGACAGAGTGGGGATCATGAGGAGGTCTGAAACAGAGGACTAGACAGAGTGGGGACCATGAGGAGGTCTGTAACAGAGGACTAGACAGAGTGGGGATCATGAGGTCTGAAACAGAAGACTAGACAGAGTTGGGGCCATGAGGTCTGTAACAGAGGACTAGGTAGAGTGGGGACCATGAGGTCTGTAACAGGACTAGACAGAGTGGGGACCATGAGGTCTGAAACAGGACTAGACAGAGTGGGGACCATGAGGTCTGAAACAGAGGACTAGACAGAGTGGGGCCCACGAGGAGGTCTGTAACAGGACTAGACAGAGTGGGGACCATGAGGACTGAAACGGAGGAGTAGATAGAGTGGGGGCCATGAGGATGTCTGAAACAGAGGACTAGGTAGAGTGGGGACCATGAGGAGGTCTGAAACAAAGGACTAGATAGTGGGGACCATGAGGTCTGAAACAGAAGACTAGACAGAGTGGGGACCATGAGGAGGTCTGAAACAGAGGGCTAGGTAGGGTGGGGAGCATGAGGAGGTCTGATACAGAGGACTAGGTAGAGTGGGGACCATTCCGCTTCCGGGTTGGAGCGAGCGGTCGCATCTGCACTCGGTCCGCAGGTAGTATTACATTTCATTATAGTACAACGGTTTGATTTGTCTAATCTTAGCAATTTTTCTTCTTAGCTAGCTACATAGCCGTCTTTGTATCATAGATAATTATGCATTATCGTATTTCGTCGTCCTAACGCAGTCTACACCGCCCTGCAGCTAGCTAGCTAGCTAACGTCTACCGATTAGCAGCACAACTTACACTCAACTGAACGACTTGATTAGCTAGCTACATAGTTGTCTTTGCTGTCTTCGTATCCAAGATAATTGTGTAGTTTAGAGTGTGTAGTTTTAGAGTGATTATCTTAATTTACCGAGGTTAGCTAGCCAGCTATTCGTCGTCCTTAACGTAACAGAACTTCCGCACTCAACAATCCGGTCGCATTTCGCTTCGCTCCACAGGTAGTATCACATTTTTCATTTCATTACAGTACAACGGCTTGATTTGTTTGATCGTAGCTAGCTACATAGCTAGCTACATAGCCGTCTTTGTATCAAAGATAATTGTGTAGTCTTGAGCGATTTCCTAGGTTAGCTAGCCAGCTATTGTCGTTCTTTTAGCAACGTAACGTAAATCAACACTGCTAGCTAGCCAGCTAGCCCCGAATAGCAGCACAGTAGCACAGTAGAAACCATTACACTCAACGGAACGACTTGATTAGTGTAGTGTCAACAACGCAGACACTGCCAGCTAGCCTACATAGTCAACAACGCAGCCTCTGCCAGCTAGCCTACTTCAGCAGTACTGTATCATTTTAATCATTTTTGTCAATAAGATTCTTGCTACGTAAACAACTTTCTGAACACTCGTGACGTGTAGTCCACTTGTCATTCCAATCTCCTTTGCATTAGCGTAGCCTCTTGTGTAGCCTGTCAACTATGTGTCTGTCTATCCCTGTTCTCTCCTCTCTGCACAGACCATACAAACGCTCCACACCGCGTGGCCGCGGCCACCCTAATCTGGTGGTCCCAGCGCGCACGACCCACGTGGAGTTCCAGGTCTCCGGTAGCCTCTGGAACTGCCGATCTGCGGCCAACAAGGCAGAGTTCATCTCAGCCTATGCCTCCCCTCCAGTCCCTCGACTTCTTGGCACTGACGGAAACATGGATCACCACAGACAACACTGCTACTCCTACTGCTCTCTCTTCGTCTGCCCACGTGTTCTCGCACACCCCGAGAGCTTCTGGTCAGCGGGTGGTGGCACCGGGATCCTCATCTCTCCCAAGTGGTCATTCTCTCTTTCTCCCCTTACCCATCTGTCTATCGCCTCCTTTGAATTCCATGCTGTCACAGTTACCAGCCCTTTCAAGCTTAACATCCTTATCATTTATCGCCCAGGTTCCCTCGGAGAGTTCATCAATGAGCTTGATGCCTTGATAAGCTCCTTTCCTGAGGACGGCTCACCTCTCACAGTTCTGGGCGACTTTAACCTCCCCACGTCTACCTTTGACTCATTCCTCTCTGCCTCCTTCTTTCCACTCCTCTCCTCTTTTGACCTCACCCTCTCACCTTCCCCCTACTCACAAGGCAGGAAATACGCTCGACCTCATCTTTACTAGATGCTGTTCTTCCACTAACCTCATTGCAACTCCCCTCCAAGTCTCCGACCACTACCTTGTATCCTTCTCCCTCTCGCTCTCATCCAACACTTCCCACACTGCCCCTACTCGGATGGTATCGCGCCGTCCCAACCTTCGCTCTCTCTCCCCCGCTACTCTCTCCTCTTCCATCCTATCATCTCTTCCCTCTGCTCAACCCTTCTCCAACCTATCTCCTGATTCTGCCTCCTCAACCCTCCTCTCCTCCCTTTCTGCATCCTTTGACTCTCTATGTCCCCTATCCTCCAGGCCGGCTCGGTCCTCCCTCCCGCTCCGTGGCTCAACGACTCATTGCGAGCTCACAGAACAGGGCTCCGGGCAGCCGAGCGGAAATGGAGGAAAACTCGCCTCCCTGCGGACCTGACATCCTTTCACTCCCTCCTCTCTACATTTTCCTCTTCTCTCTCTGCTGCTAAAGCCACTTTCTACCACTCTAAATTCCAAGCATCTGCCTCTAACCCTAGGAAGCTCTTTGCAACCTTCTCCTCCCTCCTGAATCCTCCTCCCCCTCCTCCCTCTCTGCAGATGACTTCGTCAACCATTTTGAAAAGAAGGTCGACGACATCCGATCCTCGTTTGCTAAGTCAAAACGACACCGCTGGTTCTGCTCACACTGCCCTACCCTGTGCTCTGACCTCTTTCTCCCCCTCTCTCCAGATGAAATCTCGCGTCTTGTGACGGCCGGCCGCCCAACAACCTGCCCGCTTGACCCTATCCCCTCCTCTCTTCTCAGACCATTTCCGGAGACCTTCTCCCTTACCTCACCTCGCTCATCAACTCATCCCTGACCGCTGGCTACGTCCCTTCCGTCTTCAAGAGAGCGAGAGTTGCACCCCCTTCTGAAAAAACCTACACTCGATCCCTCCGATGTCAACAACTACAGACCAGTATCCCTTCTTTCTTTTCTCTCCAAAACTCTTGAACGTGCCGTCCTTGGCCAGCTCTCCCGCTATCTCTCTCAGAATGACCTTCTTGATCCAAATCAGTCAGGTTTCAAGACTAGTCATTCAACTGAGACTGCTCTTCTCTGTATCACGGAGGCGCTCCGCACTGCTAAAGCTAACTCTCTCTCCTCTGCTCTCATCCTTCTAGACCTATCGGCTGCCTTCGATACTGTGAACCATCAGATCCTCCTCTCCACCCTCTCCGAGTTGGGCATCTCCGGCGCGGCCCACGCTTGGATTGCGTCCTACCTGACAGGTCGCTCCTACCAGGTGGCGTGGCGAGAATCCGTCTCCACACCACGTGCTCTCACCACTGGTGTCCCCCAGGGCTCTGTTCTAGGCCCTCTCTATTCTCGCTATACACCAAGTCACTTGGCTCTGTCATAACCTCACATGGTCTCTCCTATCATTGCTATGCAGACGACACACAATTAATCTTCTCCTTTCCCCCTTCTGATGATCAGGTGGCGAATCGCATCTCTGCATGTCTGGCAGACATATCAGTGTGGATGACGGATCACCACCTCAAGCTGAACCTCGGCAAGACGGAGCTGCTCTTCCTCCCGGGGAAGGACTGCCCGTTCCATGATCTCGCCATCACGGTTGACAACTCCATTGTGTCCTCCTCCCAGAGCGCTAAGAACCTTGGCGTGATCCTGGACAACACCCTGTCGTTCTCAACTAACATCAAGGCGGTGGCCCGTTCCTGTAGGTTCATGCTCTACAACATCCGCAGAGTACGACCCTGCCTCACACAGGAAGCGGCGCAGGTCCTAATCCAGGCACTCGTCATCTCCGTCTGGATTACTGCAACTCGCTGTTGGCTGGGCTCCCTGCCTGTGCCATTAAACCCCTACAACTCATCCAGAACGCCGCAGCCCGTCTGGTGTTCAACCTTCCCAAGTTCTCTCACGTCACCCCCGCTCCTCCGCTCTCTCCACTGGCTTCCAGTTGAAGCTCGCATCCGCTACAAGACCATGGTGCTTGCCTACGGAGCTGTGAGGGGAACGGCACCTCAGTACCTCCAGACTCTGATCAGGCCCTACACCCAAACAAGGGCACTGCGTTCATCCACCTCTGGCCTGCTCGCCTCCCTACCACTGAGAAGTACAGTTCCCGCTCAGCCCAGTCAAAACTGTTCGCTGCTCTGGCCCCCAATGGTGGAACAAACTCCCTCACGACGCCAGGACAGCGGAGTCAATCACCACCTTCCGGAGACACCTGAAACCCCACCTCTTTAAGGAATACCTAGGATAGGATAAAGTAATCCTTCTCCCCCCCCCCCTTAAAAGACCTAGATGCACTATTGTAAAGTGGCTGCTCCACTGGATGTCATAAGGTGAATGCACCAATTTGTAAGTCGCTCTGGATAAGAGCGTCTGCTAAATGACTTAAATGTAAATGTAAATGTAAATGAGGTCTGAAACAGAGGACTAGATAGTGGGGACCATGAGGAGGTCTGAAACAGAGGACTAGACAGAGTGGGGACTATGAGGAGGTCTGTAACAGGACTAGACAGAGTGGAGACCATGAGGAGGTCTGTAACAGAGGACTAGACAGAGTGGGGTTCATGAGGTCTGAAACAGAGGACTAGACAGAGTGGGGACCATGAGGTCTGTAACAGAGGACTAGACAGAGTGGGGACCATGAGGTCTGAAACAGAGGACTAGATAGATGCAGGTTAGAACCACATTCCCTCCCCTTTAAGTCATGGGGGTTAGGGTCCAATCTCCATGGGGCTTAAGGTCTAATCTCCATGGGGGTTAGGGTCTAATCTCCATGGGGGTTAAGGTCTAATCTCCATGGGGGTTAAGGTCCAATCTCCATGGGGGTTAAGGTCCAATCTCCATGGGGGTTAAGGTCCAATCTCCATGGGGGTTATGGTCCAGCCTCCATGGGGGTTAGGGTCTAATCTCCATGGGGGTTATGGTCCAGCCTCCATGGGGGTTATGGTCCAGCCTCCATGGGGGTTAAGGTCCATCCTCCATGGGGGTTAGGGTCTAATCTCCATGGGGGTTAGGGTCCAATCTCCATGGTGGTTAAGGTCCAGCCTCCATGGGGGTTAGGGTCTAATCTCCATGGGGGTTAAGGTCCATCCTCCATGGGGGTTAGGGTCCAGCCTCCATGGGGGTTAGGGTCCAATCTCCATGGTGGTTAAGGTCCAATCTCTATGGGGGTTAAGGTCCAATCTCTATGGGGGTTAAGGTGCAATCTCCATGGGGGTTAAGGTCCAATCTCCATGGGGCTTAGGGTCCAATTTCCATGGGGGTTAGGGACCAATCTCCATGGGGGTTAGGGTCTAATCTCCATGGGGGTTAGTGTCCAATCTCCATGGGGGTTAGGGTCCAAACTCCATGGGGGTTAGGGTCTAATCTCCATGGGGGTTAGGGTCCAATCTCCATGGGGGTTAAGGTCCAATCTCCATGGGGGTTAGGCTCCAATCTCCATGGGGGTTAGGGTCCAGCCTCCATGGGGGTTAAGGTCCATCCTCCATGGGGGTTAGTGTCCAATCTCCATGGGGGTTAGGGTCCAGCCTCCATGGGGGTTAGGGTCTAATCTCCATGGGGGTTAAGGTCCATCCTCCATGGGGGTTAAGGTCTAATCTCCATGGGGGTTAGGGTCCAATCTCCATGGGGGTTAGGGTCCAATCTCCATGGGGGTTAGGGTCCAATCTCCATGGGGGTTATGGTCCAATCTCCATGGGGTTTAAGGTCCAATCTCCATGGGGGTTTAAGGTCCAATCTCCATGGGGGTTAGGGTCCAATCTCCATGGGGGTTAAGGTCCAATCTCCATGGGGGTTAGGGTCTAATCTCCATGGGGGAAGGGTCCAATCTCCATGGGGGTTAGGGTCCAAACTCCATGGGGGTTAGGGTCTAATCTCCATGGGGGTTAGGGTCCAATCTCCATGGGGGTTAGGGTCCAATCTCCATGGGGGTTAGGCTCCAATCTCCATGGGGGTTAGGGTCCAGCCTCCATGGGGGTTAAGGTCCATCCTCCATGGGGGTTAGGGTCCAGCCTCCATGGGGGTTAGGGTCCAATCTCCATGGGGGTTAAGGTCCAATCTCCATGGGGTTAGGGTCTAATCTCCATGGGGGTTAGGGGTCCAATCTCCATGGGGTTAGGGTCCAATCTCCATGGGGTTAGGGTCCAATCTCCATGGGGGGGTTAGGTCCAATCTCCATGGGGGTTAGGGTTCAATCTCCATGGGGGTCAAGGTCCAATCTCCATGGGGGGTTAAGGTCCAATCTCCATGGGGTTAAGGTCCATCGTCCATGGGGGTTAGGGTCCATCCTCCATGGGGGTTAGGGTCTAATCTCCATGGGGGTTAGGGTCCAATCTCCATGGGGGTTAGGGTCCAATCTCCATGGGGGTTAGGGTTCAATCTCCATGGGGGTCAAGGTCCAATCTCCATGGGGGTTAAGGTCCAATCTCCATGGGGGTTAGGGTCCAATCTCCATGGGGGTTAGGGTCCAATCTCCATGGGGGTTAAGGTCCAATCTCCATGGGGGTTAAGGTCCAATCTCCATGGGGCTTAGGGTCCAATCTCCATGGGGGTTAGGGTCCAATCTCCATGGGGGTTTATGTCCAATCTCCATGGGGGTTTATGTCCAATCTCCATGGGGCTTAAGGTCCATCCTCCATGGGGGTTTGGGTCCGATCTCCATGGGGGTTAGGGTCCAGCCTCCATGGGGGTTTAAGGTCCAGCCTCCATGGGGGTTAGGGTCCAGCCTCCATGGGGGTTTAAGGTCCAACCTCCATGGGGGTTAGGGTCCAGTCTCCATGGGGGTTAGGGTCCAGCCTCCATGGGGGTTTAAGGTCCAGCCTCCATGGGGGTTTAAGGTCCAGCCTCCATGGGGGTTAGGGTCCAGCCTTCATGGGGGTTTAAGGTCCAGCCTCCATGGGGGTTAGGGTCCAGCCTCCATGGGGGTTTAAGGTCCAACCTCCATGGGGGTTAGGGTCCAGTCTCCATGGGGGTTAGGGTCCAGCCTCCATGGGGGTTTAAGGTCCAGCCTCCATGGGGGTTTAAGGTCCAGCCTCCATGGGGGTTAGGGTCCAGCCTCCATGGGGGTTTAAGGTCCAGCCTCCATGGGGGTTAGGGTCCAGCCTCCATGGGGGTTAGGGTCCAATCTCCATGGCGGTTAAGGTCCAGCCTCCATGGGGGTTAAGGTATAATCTCCATGGGGGTTAAGGTATAATCTCCATGGGGGTTAAGGTCCAGCCTCCATGGGGGTTAGGGTCTAATCTCCATGGGGTTTTATGTCCAATCTCCATGGGGGTTTATGTCCAATCTCCATGGGGCTTAAGGTCCATCCTCCATGGGGGTTAGGGTCTAGCCTCCATGGGGGTTAGGGTCTAGCCTCCATGGGGGTTAGGGTCTAGCCTCCATGGGGGTTAGGGTCCAGCCTCCATGGGGGTTTAAGGTCCAGCCTCCATGGGGGTTAGGGTCCAGCCTCCATGGGGGTTTAAGGTCCAACCTCCATGGGGGTTAGGGTCCAGCCTCCATGGGGGTTAGGGTGCAGCCTCCATGGGGGTTAGGCTCCAGCCTCCATGGGGGTTAGGGTCCAATCTCCATGGGGGTTAGGGTCCAGCCTCCATGGGGGTTAGGGTCCAGCCTCCATGGGGGTTAGGGTCCAGCCTCCATGGGGGTTAGGGTCCAATCTCCATGGGGGTTAGGGTTCAATCTCCATGGGGGTTAAGGTCCAATCTCCATGGGGGTTAAGGTCCAATCTCCATGGGGCTTAGGGTCCAATCTCCATGGGGGTTTATGTCCAATCTCCATGGGGCTTAAGGTCCATCCTCCATGGGGGTTTGGGTCCGATCTCCATGGGGGTTAAGGTCCATCCTTCATGGGGGCTAGGGTCTAATCTGCATGGGGGTTAGGGTCTAGCCTCCATGGGGGTTAGTGTCTAGCCTCCATGGGGGTTAGTGTCTAGCCTCCATGGGGGTTAGGGTCTAGCCTCCATGGGGGTTAGGGTCCAGCCTTCATGGGGGTTTAAGGTCCAGCCTCCATGGGGGTTAGGGTCCAGCCTCCATGGGGGTTAGGGTCCAGCCTCCATGGGGGTTAGGGTGCAGCCTCCATGGGGGTTAGGCTCCAGCCTCCATGGGGGTTAGGGTCCAATCTCCATGGGGGTTAGGGTCCAGCCTCCATGGGGGTTAGGGTCCAGCCTCCATGGGGGTTAGGGTCCAGCCTCCATGGGGGTTAGGGTCCAATCTCCATGGGGGTTAGGGTTCAATCTCCATGGGGGTTAAGGTCCAATCTCCATGGGGGTTAAGGTCCAATCTCCATGGGGCTTAGGGTCCAATCTCCATGGGGGTTTATGTCCAATCTCCATGGGGCTTAAGGTCCATCCTCCATGGGGGTTTGGGTCCGATCTCCATGGGGGTTAAGGTCCATCCTTCATGGGGGCTAGGGTCTAATCTGCATGGGGGTTAGGGTCTAGCCTCCATGGGGGTTAGTGTCTAGCCTCCATGGGGGTTAGTGTCTAGCCTCCATGGGGGTTAGGGTCTAGCCTCCATGGGGGTTAGGGTCCAGCCTTCATGGGGGTTTAAGGTCCAGCCTCCATGGGGGTTAGGGTCCAGCCTCCATGGGGGTTTAAGGTCCAACCTCCATGGGGGTTAGGGTCCAGTCTCCATGGGGGTTAGGGTCCAGCCTCCATGGGGGTTTAAGGTCCAGTCTCCATGGGGGTTAGGGTCCAGCCTCCATGGGGGTTTAAGGTCCAGCCTCCATGGGGGTTAGGGTCCAGCCTCCATGGGGGTTAGGGTCCAATCTCCATGGCGGTTAAGGTCCAGCCTCCATGGGGGTTAAGGTATAATCTCCATGGGGGTTAAGGTCCAGCCTCCATGGGGGTTAGGGTCTAATCTCCATGGGGTTTTATGTCCAATCTCCATGGGGGTTTATGTCCAATCTCCATGGGGCTTAAGGTCCATCCTCCATGGGGGTTAGGGTCTAATCTGCATGGGGGTTAGGGTCTAGCCTCCATGGGGGTTAGGGTCTAGCCTCCATGGGGGTTAGGGTCCAGCCTCCATGGGGGTTTAAGGTCCAGCCTCCATGGGGGTTATGGTCCAGCCTCCATGGGGGTTTAAGGTCCAGCCTCCATGGGGGTTAGGGTCCAGCCTCCATGGGGGTTAGGGTCCAGCCTCCATGGGGGTTAGGCTCCAGCCTCCATGGGGGTTAGGGTCCAATCTCCATGGGGGTTAGGGTCCAGCCTCCATGGGGGTTAGGGTCCAGCCTCCATGGGGGTTAGGGTCCAGCCTCCATGGGGGTTAGGGTCCAATCTCCATGGCGGTTAAGGTATAATCTCCATGGGGGTTAAGGTATAATCTCCATGGGGGTTAAGGTCCATCCTCCATGGGGGTTAGTGTCCAATCTCCATAGGGGTTAGGGTCCAGCCTCCATGGGGGTTAGGGTCTAATCTCCATGGGGTTTAAGGTCCATCCTCCATGGGGGTTAAGGTCTAATCTCCATGGGGGTTAAGGTCCAATCTCCATGGGGCTTAGGGTCCAATTTCCATGGGGGTTAGGGTCCAATCTCCATGGGGGTTAGGGTCCAATCTCCATGGGGGTTAGGGTCCAATCTCCATGGGGTTAGGCTCCAATCTCCATGGGGTTAGGGTCCAGCCTCCATGGGGTTAAGGTCCATCCTCCATGGGGGTTAGGGTCCAATCTCCATGGGGGTTAGGGTCCAATCTCCATGGGGGTTAGGGTCCAGCCTCCATGGGGGTTAAGGTCCATCCTCCATGGGGGTTAGGGTCCAGCCTCCATGGGGGTTAAGGTATAATCTCCATGGGGGTTAAGGTCCAATCTCCATGGGGCTTAGGGTCCAATTTCCATGGGGGTTAGGGTCCAATCTCCATGGGGGTTAGGGTCCAATCTCCATGGGGGTTAGGGTCCAATCTCCATGGGGGTTATGGTCCAATCTCCATGGGGGTTTAAGGTCCAATCTCCATGGGGGTTTAAGGTCCAATCTCCATGGGGGTTAGGGTCCAATCTCCATGGGGGTTAGGGTCTAATCTCCATGGGGGAAGGGTCCAATCTCCATGGGGGTTAAGGTCCAATCTCCATGGGGGTTAGGGTCCAGCCTCCATGGGGGTTAGGGTCTAATCTCCATGGGGTTTAAGGTCCATCCTCCATGGGGGTTAAGGTGTAATCTCCATGGGGTTAGGTCCAATCTCCATGGGGCTTAGGGTCCAATTTCCATGGGGTTAGGGTCCAATCTCCATGGGGGTTAGGGTCCAATCTCCATGGGGTTAGGGGTCCAATCTCCATGGGGGTTAGGCTCCAATCTCCATGGGGGTTAGGTCCAGCCTCCATGGGGTTAAGGTCCATCCTCCATGGGGTTAGGGTCCAATCTCCATGGGGGTTAGGGTCCAATCTCCATGGGGTTAGGGTCCAGCCTCCATGGGGTTAAGGTCCATCCTCCATGGGGTTAGGGTCCAGCCTCCATGGGGGTTAAGGTATAATCTCCATGGGGTTAAGGTCCAATCTCCATGGGGCTTAGGGGTCCAATTTCCATGGGGGTTAGGGTCCAATCTCCATGGGGGTTAGGGTCCAATCTCCATGGGGTTAGGGTCCAATCTCCATGGGGGTTATGGTCCAATCTCCATGGGGTTTAAGGTCCAATCTCCATGGGGTTTAAGGTCCAATCTCCATGGGGGTTGGGGTCCAATCTCCATGGGGGTTAGGGTCTAATCTCCATGGGGAAGGGTCCAATCTCCATGGGGTTAAGGTCCAATCTCCATGGGGGTTAGGGTCCAATCTCCATGGGGGTTAGGCTCCAATCTCCATGGGGGTTAGGGTCCAGCCTCCATGGGGGTTAAGGTCCATCCTCAATGGGGGTTAGGGTCCAATCTCCATGGGGGTTAGGGTCCAGCCTCCATGGGGGTTAGGGTATAATCTCCATGGGGGTTAAGGTCCAATCTCCATGGGGGTTAGGGTCCAGCCTCCATGGGGGTTAGGGTCCAGCCTCCATGGGGGTTAGGCTCCAGCCTCCATGGGGGTTAGGGTCCAATCTCCATGGGGGTTAGGGTCCAGCCTCCATGGGGGTTAGGGTCCAGCCTCCATGGGGGTTAGGGTCCAGCCTCCATGGGGGTTAGGGTCCAATCTCCATGGGCGTTAGGGTTCAATCTCCATGGGGGTTAAGGTCCAATCTCCATGGGGGTTAAGGTCCAATCTCCATGGGGCTTAGGGTCCAATCTCCATGGGGGTTTATGTCCAATCTCCATGGGGCTTAAGGTCCATCCTCCATGGGGGTTTGGGTCCGATCTCCATGGGGGTTAAGGTCCATCCTTCATGGGGGCTAGGGTCTAATCTCCATGGGGGTTAAGGTCTAATCTCCATGGGGGTTAAGGTCCAATCTCCATCGGGCTTAGGGTCCAATTTCCATGGGGGTTAGGGTCCAATCTCCATGGGGGTTAGGGTCCAATCTCCATGGGGGTTAGGGTCCAATCTCCATGGGGGTTAGGCTCCAATCTCCATGGGGGTTAGGGTCCAGCCTCCATGGGGGTTAAGGTCCATCCTCCATGGGGGTTAGGGTCCAATCTCCATGGGGGTTAGGGTCCAATCTCCATGGGGGTTAGGGTCCAGCCTCCATGGGGGTTAAGGTCCATCCTCCATGGGGGTTAGGGTCCAGCCTCCATGGGGGTTAAGGTCCAATCTCCATGGGGCTTAGGGTCCAATTTCCATGGGGGTTAGGGTCCAATCTCCATGGGGGTTAGGGTCCAATCTCCATGGGGGTTAGGGTCCAATCTCCATGGGGGTTATGGTCCAATCTCCATGGGGGTTTAAGGTCCAATCTCCATGGGGGTTTAAGGTCCAATCTCCATGGGGGTTAGGGTCCAATCTCCATGGGGGTTAGGGTCTAATCTCCATGGGGGAAGGGTCCAATCTCCATGGGGGTTAAGGTCCAATCTCCATGGGGGTTAGGGTCCAATCTCCATGGGGGTTAGGCTCCAATCTCCATGGGGGTTAGGGTCCAGCCTCCATGGGGGTTAAGGTCCATCCTCAATGGGGGTTAGGGTCCAATCTCCATGGGGTTAGGGTCCAGCCTCCATGGGGTTAGGGTATAATCTCCATGGGGGTTAAGGTCCAATCTCCATGGGGGGTTACGGTCCAATCTCCATGGGGGTTACGGTCCAGCCTCCATGGGGGTTAAGGTCCAGCCTCCATGGGGGTTAGGGTCCAGCCTCCATGGGGGTTAGGGTCCAATCTCCATGGGGGTTAGGCTCCAGCCTCCATGGGGGTTAGGGTCCAGCCTCCATGGGGGTTAGGGTCCAGCCTCCATGGGGGTTAGGGTCCAATCTCCATGGGGGTTAGGCTCCAATCTCCATGGGGGTTACGGTCCAGCCTCCATGGGGGTTAAGGTCCATCCTCCATGGGGGTTAGGGTCCAGCCTCCATGGGGGTTAGGGTCCAATCTCCATGGGGGTTAGGGTTCAATCTCCATGGGGGTTAAGGTCCAATCTCCATGGGGGTTAAGGTCCAATCTCCATGGGGCTTAGGGTCCAATCTCCATGGGGGTTTATGTCCAATCTCCATGGGGCTTAAGGTCCATCCTCCATGGGGGTTTGGGTCCGATCTCCATGGGGGTTAAGGTCCATCCTTCATGGGGGCTAGGGTCTAATCTGCATGGGGGTTAGGGTCTAATCTCCATGGGGTTTAAGGTCCATCCTCCATGGGGGTTAAGGTCTAATCTCCATGGGGGTTAAGGTCCAATCTCCATGGGGCTTAGGGTCCAATTTCCATGGGGGTTAGGGTCCAATCTCCATGGGGGTTAGGGTCCAATCTCCATGGGGGTTAGGGTCCAATCTCCATGGGGGTTAGGCTCCAATCTCCATGGGGGTTAGGGTCCAGCCTCCATGGGGGTTAAGGTCCATCCTCCATGGGGGTTAGGGTCCAATCTCCATGGGGGTTAGGGTCCAATCTCCATGGGGGTTAGGGTCCAGCCTCCATGGGGGTTAAGGTCCATCCTCCATGGGGGTTAGGGTCCAGCCTCCATGGGGGTTAAGGTATAATCTCCATGGGGGTTAAGGTCCAATCTCCATGGGGCTTAGGGTCCAATTTCCATGGGGGTTAGGGTCCAATCTCCATGGGGGTTAGGGTCCAATCTCCATGGGGGTTAGGGTCCAATCTCCATGGGGGTTATGGTCCAATCTCCATGGGGGTTTAAGGTCCAATCTCCATGGGGGTTTAAGGTCCAATCTCCATGGGGGTTAGGGTCCAATCTCCATGGGGGTTAGGGTCTAATCTCCATGGGGGAAGGGTCCAATCTCCATGGGGGTTAAGGTCCAATCTCCATGGGGGTTAGGGTCCAATCTCCATGGGGGTTAGGCTCCAATCTCCATGGGGGTTAGGGTCCAGCCTCCATGGGGGTTAAGGTCCATCCTCAATGGGGGTTAGGGTCCAATCTCCATGGGGGTTAGGGTCCAGCCTCCATGGGGGTTAGGGTATAATCTCCATGGGGGTTAAGGTCCAATCTCCATGGGGGGTTACGGTCCAATCTCCATGGGGGTTAGGGTTCAATCTCCATGGGGGTTACGGTCCAATCTCCATGGGGGTTAGGGTTCAATCTCCATGGGGGTTAAGGTCCAATCTCCATGGGGGTTAAGGTCCAATCTCCATGGGGGTTAGGCTCCAATCTCCATGGGGGTTACGGTCCAGCCTCCATGGGGGTTAAGGTCCAGCCTCCATGGGGGTTAGGGTCCAGCCTCCATGGGGGTTAGGGTCCAATCTCCATGGGGGTTAGGCTCCAGCCTCCATGGGGGTTAGGGTCCAGCCTCCATGGGGGTTAGGGTCCAGCCTCCATGGGGGTTAGGGTCCAATCTCCATGGGGGTTAGGCTCCAATCTCCATGGGGGTTACGGTCCAGCCTCCATGGGGGTTAAGGTCGATCCTCCATGGGGGTTAGGGTCCAGCCTCCATGGGGGTTAGGGTCCAATATCCATGGGGGTTAGGCTCCAATCTCCATGGGGGTTAGGGTCCAGCCTCCATGGGGGTTAAGGTCCATCCTCCATGGGGGTTAGGGTCCAATCTCCATGGGGGTTAGGGTCCAGCCTCCATGGGGGTTAAGGTCCATCCTCCATGGGGGTTAGGGTCCAATCTCCATGGGGGTTAGGCTCCAATCTCCATGGGGGTTAGGGTCCATTTTCCATGGGGGTTATGGTCCAATCTCCATGGGGTTTAAGGTCCAATCTCCATGGGGGTTTAAGGTCCAATCTCCATGGGGGTTAGGGTCCAATCTCCATGGGGGTTAGGGTCCAATCTCCATGGGGGTTAGGGTCCAATCTACATGGGGGTTAGGGTCTAATCTCCATGGGGGAAGGGTCCAATCTCCATGGGGGTTAGGGTCCAAACTCCATGGGGGTTAGGGTCTAATCTCCATGGGGGTTAGGGTCCAATCTCCATGGGGGTTAGGGTCCAATCTCCATGGGGGTTAGGCTCCAATCTCCATGGGGGTTAGGGTCCAGCCTCCATGGGGGTTAGGGTCCAATCTCCATGGGGGTTAGGCTCCAATCTCCATGGGGGTTAGGGTCCAGCCTCCATGGGGGTTAGGGTCCAGCCTCCATGGGGGTTAAGGTCCATCCTCCATGGGGGTTAGGGTCCAATCTCCATGGGGGTTAGGGTCCAGCCTCCATGGGGGTTAGGGTCCAATCTCCATGGGGGTTAAGGTCCAATCTCCATGGGGGTTAGGGTCTAATCTCCATGGGGGTTAGGGTCCAATCTCCATGGGGTTTAGGGTCCAATCTCCATGGGGGTTAGGGTCCAATCTCCATGGGGGTTAGGGTTCAATCTCCATGGGGGTCAAGGTCCAATCTCCATGGGGGGTTAAGGTCCAATCTCCATGGGGGTTAAGGTCCATCCTCCATGGGGGTTAGGGTCCATCCTCCATGGGGGTTAGGGTCTAATCTCCATGGGGGTTAGGGTCCAATCTCCATGGGGGTTAAGGTCCAATCTCCATGGGGGTTAGGGTCCAATCTCCATGGGGTTTAGGGTCCAATCTCCATGGGGGTTAGGGTCCAATCTCCATGGGGGTTAGGGTCCAGCCTCCATGGGGGTTAGGGTCCAGCCTCCATGGGGGTTAAGGTCCATCCTCCATGGGGGTTAGGGTCCAATCTCCATGGGGGTTAGGGTCCAGCCTCCATGGGGGTTAGGGTCCAATCTCCATGGGGGTTAAGGTCCAATCTCCATGGGGGTTAGGGTCCAATCTCCATGGGGGTTAGGGTCCAATCTCCATGGGGGTCAAGGTCCAATCTCCATGGGGGTCAAGGTCCAATCTCCATGGGGGTCAAGGTCCAATCTCCATGGGGGTTAAGGTCCAATCTCCATGGGGGTTAGGGTCCAATCTCCATGGGGGTTAAGGTCCAATCTCCATGGGGGTTAGGGTCCAATCTCCATGGGGGTTAAGGTCCAGCCTCCATGGGGTTAGGGTCCAATCTCCATGGGGTTAGGGTTCAATCTCCATGGGGGTTAAGGTCCAATCTCCATGGGGGTTAAGGTCCAATCTCCATGGGGCTTAGGGTCCAATCTCCATGGGGCTTAGGGTCCAATCTCCATGGGGGTTAGGGTCCAATCTCCATGGGGGTTTATGTCCAATCTCCATGGGGGTTAAGGTCCATCCTTCATGGGGGCTAGGGTCTAATCTGCATGGGAGTTAGGGTCTAGCCTCCATGGGGGTTAGTGTCTAGCCTCCATGGGGGTTAGGGTCCAGCCTTCATGGGGGTTTAAGGTCCAGCCTCCATGGGGGTTAGGGTCCGATCTCCATGGGGGTTTAAGGTCCGACCTCCATGGGGGTTAGGGTCCAGTCTCCATGGGGGTTAGGGTCCAGCCTCCATGGGGGTTAGGGTCCAGCCTCCATGGGGGTTTAAGGTCCAATCTCCATGGGGGTTAGGCTCCAATCTCCATGGGGGTTAGGGTCCAGCCTCCATGGGGGTTAGGGTCCAATCTCCATGGGGGTTAGGCTCCAATCTCCATGGGGGTTAGGGTCCAGCCTCCATGGGGGTTAGGGTCCAGCCTCCATGGGGGTTAAGGTCCATCCTCCATGGGGGTTAGGTCCAATCTCCATGGGGTTAGGGTCCAGCCTCCATGGGGGTTAGGGTCCAATCTCCATGGGGGTTAAGGTCCAATCTCCATGGGGGTTAGGGTCCAATCTCCATGGGGTTTAGGGTCCAATCTCCATGGGGGTTAGGGTCCAATCTCCATGGGGGTTAGGGTTCAATCTCCATGGGGGTCAAGGTCCAATCTCCATGGGGGGTTAAGGTCCAATCTCCATGGGGGTTAAGGTCCATCCTCCATGGGGTTAGGGTCCATCCTCCATGGGGTTAGGGGTCTAATCTCCATGGGGTTAGGGTCCAATCTCCATGGGGGTTAGGGTCCAATCTCCATGGGGTTAGGGTCCAATCTCCATGGGGGTCAAGGTCCACCTCCATGGGGGTCAAGGTCCAATCTCCATGGGGGTCAAGGTCCAATCTCCATGGGGGTCAAGGTCCAATCTCCATGGGGGTTAAGGTCCAATCTCCATGGGGGTTAGGGTCCAATCTCCATGGGGGTTAAGGTCCAATCTCCATGGGGGTTAAGGTCCAATCTCCATGGGGGTTAAGGTCCAATCTCCATGGGGGTTAGGGTCCAATCTCCATGGGGGTTAAGGTCCAGCCTCCATGGGGGTTAGGGTCCAATCTCCATGGGGGTTAGGGTTCAATCTCCATGGGGGTTAAGGTCCAATCTCCATGGGGGTTAAGGTCCAATCTCCATGGGGCTTAGGGTCCAATCTCCATGGGGCTTAGGGTCCAATCTCCATGGGGGTTAGGGTCCAATCTCCATGGGGGTTTATGTCCAATCTCCATGGGGGTTAAGGTCCATCCTTCATGGGGGCTAGGGTCTAATCTGCATGGGAGTTAGGGTCTAGCCTCCATGGGGGTTAGTGTCTAGCCTCCATGGGGGTTAGGGTCCAGCCTTCATGGGGGTTTAAGGTCCAGCCTCCATGGGGGTTAGGGTCCGATCTCCATGGGGGTTTAAGGTCCAACCTCCATGGGGGTTAGGGTCCAGTCTCCATGGGGGTTAGGGTCCAGCCTCCATGGGGGTTTAAGGTCCAGCCTCCATGGGGGTTTAAGGTCCAGTCTCCATGGGGGTTAGGGTCCAGCCTCCATGGGGGTTTAAGGTCCAGCCTCCATGGGGTTTAGGGTCCAGCCTCCATGGGGGTTAGGGTCCAATCTCCATGGCGGTTAAGGTCCAGCCTCCATGGGGGTTAGGGTCTAATCTCCATGGGGTTTTATGTCCAATCTCCATGGGGGTCAAGGTCCAATCTCCATGGGGGTTAAGGTCCAATCTCCATGGGGGTTAGGGTCCAATCTCCATGGGGGTTAGGGTCTAATCTCCATGGGGGTTAAGGTCCAATCTCCATGGGGGTTAGGGTCCAATCTCCATGGGGGTTAGGGTCCAATCTCCATGGGGGTTAAGGTCCAATCTCCATGGGGGTTTGGGTCCGATCTCCATGGGGGTCAAGGTCCAATCTCCATGGGGGTTAGGGTCCAGCCTCCATGGGGGTTTAAGGTCCAGCCTCCATGGGGGTTTAAGGTCCAGCCTCCATGGGGGTTAGGGTCCAGCCTCCATGGGGGTTAAAGGTCCAGCCTCCATGGGGTTTATGGTCCAGCCTCCATGGGGGTTAGGGTCCAATCTCCATGGCGGTTAAGGTCCATCCTCCATGGGGGTTAGGGTCTAATCTGCATGGGGGTTAGGGTCTAGCCTCCATGGGGGTTAGGGTCTAGCCTCCATGGGGGTTAGGGTCCAATCTCCATGGGGGTTAGGGTCCAATCTCCATGGGGGTTAGGGTCCAATCTCCATGGGGGTTAGGGTCCAATCTCCATGGGGGTTAGGGTCTAATCTCCATGGGGGAAGGGTCCAATCTCCATGGGGGTTAGGGTCCAAACTCCATGGGGGTTAGGGTCCAATCTCCATGGGGGTTAGGCTCCAATCTCCATGGGGGTTAGGGTCCATCCTCCATGGGGGCTAGGGTCTAATCTGCATGGGGGTTAGGGTCTAGCCTCCATGGGGGTTAGTGTCTAGCCTCCATGGGGGTTAGGGTCTAGCCTCCATGGGGGTTAGGGTCCAGCCTTCATGGGGGTTTAAGGTCCAGCCTCCATGGGGGTTTAAGGTCCAACCTCCATGGGGGTTAGGCTCCAATCTCCATGGGGGTTAGGGTCCAGCCTCCATGGGGGTTAGGGTCCAGCCTCCATGGGGGTTTAAGGTCCAGCCTCCATGGGGGTTTAAGGTCCAGCCTCCATGGGGGTTAGGGTCTAATCTCCATGGGGTTTTATGTCCAATCTCCATGGGGGTTAGGGTCCAATCTCCATGGGGGTTAGGGTCCAATCTCCATGGGGGTTAGGGTCCAATCTCCATGGGGGTTAAGGTCCAATCTCCATGGGGGTTAAGGTTCAATCTCCATGGGGGTTTGGGTCCGATCTCCATGGGGGTTTAAGGTCCAGCCTCCATGGGGGTTAGGGTCCAATCTCCATGGGGGTTTAAGGTCCAGTCTCCATGGGGGTTAGGGTCCAATCTCCATGGGGTTTTATGTCCAGCCTCCATGGGGGTTAGGGTCCAATCTCCATGGCGGTTAAGGTCCATCCTCCATGGGGGTTAGGGTCTAATCTTCATGGGGTTTTATGTCCAATCTCCATGGGGGTTTATGTCCAATCTCCATGGGGCTTAAGGTCCATCCTCCATGGGGGTTAGGGTCTAATCTCCATGGGGGTTAGGGTCCAATCTCCATGGGGGTTTAAGGTCCAATCTCCATGGGGGTTAGGGTCCAATCTCCATGGGGGTTAGGGTCCAATCTCCATGGGGGTTAGGGTCCAGCCTCCATGGGGGTTAAGGTCCATCCTCCATGGGGGTTAGGGTCCAATCTCCATGGGGGTTAGGGTCCAATTTCCATGGGGGTTAGGGTCCAATCTCCATGGGGGTTAGGGTCCAATCTCCATGGGGGTTTAAGGTCCAATCTCCATGGGGGTTAGGGTCCAATCTCCATGGGGGTTATGGTCCAATCTCCATGGGGGTTTAAGGTCCAATCTCCATGGGGGTTTAAGGTCCAATCTCCATGGGGGTTAGGGTCCAATCTCCATGGGGGTTAGGGTATAATCTCCATGGGGGTTAAGGTCCAATCTCCATGGGGGTTAAGGTCCAATCTCCATGGGGGTTACGGTCCAATCTCCATGGGGGTTAGGGTTCAATCTCCATGGGGGTTAGGGTCTAATCTCCATGGGGGAAGGGTCCAATCTCCATGGGGGTTAGGCTCCAATCTCCATGGGGGTTAGGGTATAATCTCCATGGGGGTTAAGGTCCATCCTCAATGGGGGTTAGGGTCCAATCTCCATGGGGGTTAGGGTCCAGCCTCCATGGGGGTTAAGGTCCAATCTCCATGGGGGGTTAAGGTCCAATCTCCATGGGGCTTAAGGTCCATCCTCCATGGGGGCTAGGGTCTAATCTGCATGGGGGTTAGGGTCCAGCCTTCATGGGGGTTTAAGGTCCAGCCTCCATGGGGGTTAGGGTCTAATCTCCATGGGGGAAGGGTCCAATCTCCATGGGGGTTTAAGGTCCAATCTCCATGGGGGTTTAAGGTCCAGCCTCCATGGGGGTTAGGGTCTAATCTCCATGGGGGTTAAGGTCCAATCTCCATGGGGGTTAGGGTTCAATCTCCATGGGGGTTACGGTCCAATCTCCATGGGGGTTAGGGTTCAATCTCCATGGGGGTTAAGGTCCAATCTCCATGGGGGTTAAGGTCCAATCTCCATGGGGGTTAAGGTCCAATCTCCATGGGGCTTAGGGTCCAATCTCCATGGGGGTTAGGGTCCAATCCCCATGGGGGTTTATGTCCAATCTCCATGTGGCTTAAGGTCCATCCTCCATGGAGGTTAGGGTCCAGCCTTCATGGGGGTTTAAGGTCCAGCCTCCATGGTGGTTTAAGGTCCAGCCTCCATGGGGGTTTAAGGTCCAGCCTCCATGGGGGTTAGGGTCTAATCTCCATGGGGGTTAGGGTCCAATCTCCATGGGGGTCAAGGTCCAATCTCCATGGGGGTTAAGGTCCAATCTCCATGGGGGTTAGGGTCCAATCTCCATGGGGGTTAAGGTCCAGCCTCCATGGGGTTTTATGTCCAATCTCCATGGGGGTTAGGGTCTAGCCTCCATGGGGGTTAGGGTCTAGCCTCCATGGGGGTTAGGGTCTAGCCTCCATGGGGGTTAGGGTCCAATCTCCATGGGGGTTAGGGTTCAATCTCCATGGGGGTTAGGGTCCAGCCTCCATGGGGGTTAGGGTCCAGCCTCCATGGGGGTTAGGGTCCAGCCTCCATGGGGGTTAGGGTCCAATCTCCATGGGGGTTAGGGTTCAATCTCCATGGGGGTTAAGGTCCAATCTCCATGGGGGTTAAGGTCCAATCTCCATGGGGCTTAGGGTCCAATCTCCATGGGGGTTAGGGTCCAATCTCCATGGGGGTTTAAGGTCCAGCCTCCATGGGGGTTAGGGTCCATCCTTCATGGGGGCTAGGGTCTAATCTGCATGGGGGTTAGGGTCTAGCCTCCATGGGGGTTAGTGTCTAGCCTCCATGGGGGTTAGGGTCTAGCCTCCATGGGGGTTAGGGTCCAGCCTTCATGGGGGTTTAAGGTCCAGCCTCCATGGGGGTTAGGGTCCAGCCTCCATGGGGGTTTAAGGTCCAACCTCCATGGGGGTTAAGGTCCAATCTCCATGGGGGTTAAGGTCCAATCTCCATGGGGGTTAAGGTCCAATCTCCATGGGGGTTAGGGTCCAATCTCCATGGGGTTAAGGTTCAATCTCCATGGGGGTTTGGGTCCAATCTCCATGGGGGTTTATGTCCAATCTCCATGGGGCTTAAGGTCCATCCTCCATGGGGGTTAGGGTCTAATCTGCATGGGGTTTAGGGTCTAGCCTCCATGGGGGTTAGGGTCTAGCCTCCATGGGGGTTAGGGTCCAGCCTTCATGGGGGTTTAAGGTCCAGCCTCCATGGGGGTTAGGGTCCAATCTCCATGGGGGTTAGGGTCCAATCTCCATGGGGGTTAAGGTCCAATCTCCATGGGGGTTTGGGTCCGATCTCCATGGGGGTTAGGGTCCAGCCTCCATGGGGGTTTAAGGTCCAGCCTCCATGGGGGTTATGGTCCAGCCTCCATGGGGGTTAAGGTATAATCTCCATGGGGGTTAGGGTCCAGCCTCCATGGGGGTTAGGGTCTAATCTCCATGGGGTTTTATGTCCAATCTCCATGGGGGTTAGGGTCCAGCCTCCATGGGGGTTAAGGTCTAATCTCCATGGGGGAAGGGTCCAATCTCCATGGGGGTTAGGGTCCAGCCTCCATGGGGGTTAAGGTCCAATCTCCATGGGGCTTAGGGTCCAATCTCCATGGGGGCTAGGGTCCAATCCCCATGGGGGTTTATGTCCAATCTCCATGGGGGTTTATGTCCAATCTCCATGGGGGTTTATGTCCAATCTCCATGGGGGTTTATGTCCAATCTCCATGGGGGGTTAAGGTCCAATCTCCATGGGGCTTAAGGTCCATCCTCCATGGGGGCTAGGGTCTAATCTGCATGGGGGTTAGGGTCCAGCCTCCATGGGGGTTTAAGGTCCAACCTCCATGGGGGTTAGGGTCCAGTCTCCATGGGGGTTTAAGGTCCAGCCTCCATGGGGGTTAGGGTCCAGCCTCCATGGGGGTTAGGGTCCAATCTCCATGGCGGTTAAGGTCCAGCCTCCATGGGGGTTAAGGTATAATCTCCATGGGGGTTAGGGTCCAGCCTTCATGGGGGTTTAAGGTCCAGCCTCCATGGGGGTTTAAGGTCCAACCTCCATGGGGGTTAGGGTCCAGTCTCCATGGGGGTTAGGGTCCAATCTCCATGGGGGTTAGGGTCCAATCTCCATGGGGCTTAGGGTCCAATCTCCATGGGGGCTAGGGTCCAATCCCCATGGGGGTTTATGTCCAATCTCCATGGGGGTTTATGTCCAATCTCCATGGGGGTTAAGGTCCATCCTCCATGGGGGTTTGGGTCCGATCTCCATGGGGGTTAAGGTCCATCCTCCATGGGGGCTAGGGTCTAATCTGCATGGGGGTTAGGGTCTAGCCTCCATGGGGGTTAGGGTCCAGCCTTCATGGGGGTTTAAGGTCCAGCCTCCATGGGGGTTTAAGGTCCAACCTCCATGGGGGTTAGGGTCCAATCTCCATGGGGGTTAAGGTCCAATCTCCATGGGGCTTAGGGTCCAATCTCCATGGGGGCTAGGGTCCAATCCCCATGGGGGTTTATGTCCAATCTCCATGGGGGGTTAAGGTCCAATCTCCATGGGGGTTTATGTCCAATCTCCATGGGGGTTTATGTCCAATCTCCATGGGGGTTAAGGTCCATCCTCCATGGAGGTTTGGGTCCGATCTCCATGGGGGTTTATGTCCAATCTCCATGGGGGTTTATGTCCAATCTCCATGGGGGTTTATGTCCAATCTCCATGGGGGGTTAAGGTCCAATCTCCATGGGGCTTAAGGTCCATCCTCCATGGGGGTTTGGGTCCGATCTCCATGGGGGTTAAGGTCCATCCTCCATGGGGGCTAGGGTCTAATCTGCATGGGGGTTAGGGTCCAGCCTCCATGGGGGTTAGGGTCCAGTCTCCATGGGGGTTTAAGGTCCAGCCTCCATGGGGGTTTAAGGTCCAACCTCCATGGGGGTTAGGGTCCAACCTCCATGGGGGTTAGGGTCCAGCCTCCATGGTGGTTAGGGTCCAATCTCCATGGGGGTTAGGGTATAATCTCCATGGGGGTTAAGGTCCAATCTCCATGGGGCTTAGGGTCCAATTTCCATGGGGGTTAGGGTCCAATCTCCATGGGGGTTAAGGTCCAATCTACATGGGGGTTAAGGTCCAATCTCCATGGGGGTTAGGGTCCAATCCCCATGGGGGTTTATGTCCAATCTCCATGGGGGGTTAAGGTCCAATCTCCATGGGGCTTAAGGTCCATCCTCCATGGGGGTTAAGGTATAATCTCCATGGGGGTTAAGGTCCATCCTCCATGGGGGTTAGGGTCCAATCTCCATGGGGGTTAGGGTCCAGCCTCCATGGGGGTTAAGGTCCAATCTCCATGGGGCTTAAGGTCCATCCTCCATGGAGGTTTGGGTCCTATCTCCATGGGGGTTAAGGTCCATCCTCCATGGGGGTTAGGGTCCAGCCTCCATGGGGGTTTAAGGTCCAGTCTCCATGGGGGTTAGGGTCCAGCCTCCATGGGGGTTTAAGGTCCATCCTCCATGGGGGTTAGTGTCCAATCTCCATGGGGGTTAGGGTCCAGCCTCCATGGGGGTTAGGGTATAATCTCCATGGGGGTTAAGGTCCATCCTCCATGGGGGTTAGGGTCTAATCTGCATGGGGGTTAGGGTCTAGCCTCCATGGGGGTTAGGGTCTAGCCTCCATGGGGGTTAGGGTCTAGCCTCCATGGGGGTTAGGGTCCAGCCTCCATGGGGGTTAGGGTCTAATCTCCATGGGGGTTAGGGTCCAATCCCCATGGGGGTTTATGTCCAATCTCCATGGGGGGTTAAGGTCCAATCTCCATGGGGCTTAAGGTCCATCCTCCATGGGGGTTAAGGTATAATCTCCATGGGGGTTAAGGTCCATCCTCCATGGGGGTTAGGGTCTAATCTGCATGGGGGTTAGGGTCTAGCCTCCATGGGGGTTAGGGTCTAGCCTCCATGGGGGTTAGGGTCTAGCCTCCATGGGGGTTAGGGTCCAGCCTCCATGGGGGTTAGGGTCTAATCTCCATGGGGGTTAGGGTCCAGTCTCCATGGGGGTTAGGGTCCAATCTCCATGGGGGTTAAGGTCCAATCTCCATGGGGGTTAACGTCCAATCTCCATGGGGGTTAAGGTCCAATCTCCATGGGGGTTAGGGTCCAATCTCCATCGGGGTTAGGGTCCAATCTCCATGGGGGTTAAGGTCCAATCTCTGCTCTGCTCCAGCTTAAATGCAGATGCTAATACGTGCTTTCTCCTGCTCTACTGAAATGAATTGTCCTTCAAGCAGTGATTAAGTGGTTTTGTGTGGTTTATGATAAAGGAAGTTGTTCCAGCATAACGATGTCGTGAGGCGCTGGAAAAACCTTGATAGTGGAGCTTGAATAAATTAAGGCCTTTGACAGAAGGAAGTCACGAAAATGGAAACAGTGAAATGTGTGACTGATTGGGGACTGAGGGTTTAACCCGAGGTTCCAGCTCTACAACACTGTGGTGGGGACTCGGGGTTTAACCCGAGGTTCCAGCTCTACAACACTGTGGTGGGGACTCAGGGTTTAACAAGAGGTTCCAGCTCTACAACACTGTGGTGGGGACTCAGGGTTTAACCAGAGGTTCCAGTTCTACCACACTGTGGTGGGGACTCAGGGTTTAACCAGAGGTTCCAGTTCTACAACATAGTGGTTCCATCCTAAATGGCTCACTGTACCCGATATAGTTCACTCCCTTTGAACCAAGGCCCATACGGTGCCATTTGGAATACCACTCCGAGTTAGCCAAGTGGAGATGTGATCTGGGGGGAGACTTGTATAAACCACGATGGGTCGCCAGACCAATATAATGTTTGTCTGGCTACGCCTGGGCTCCATGGAAATCCCAAATATGAAGGAAGAACTGGGAAATTACAGGGACAGGAGGAAGTGGTCACTAAGGGTACGTCCCAAATGGCTCCCTATCTAGTGTGCACTACTTTTGACCCGGACCTATCATGCACTATATATATATATAGGGTGCCGTTTGGGAAGCAGACCCTACTATACTATGCTGGGAAGTTCCCAGAATTCCCCCTGAGGAGTTAGATGAGAGGAATATTTCCAAGGAGACGTGTTTATGAATCCTGGTCATGTGATATGCCTCTGGTTAGTGTTTGAGGTGAAGGAACGTTGAAGGGAAGGAATGCCCTTTATTGGGCGGAGAGAGCTACAACCGGCTTGTCTTTGTGCGTGTAAAATATAACAGGGTTTTGGCTGCTTCTCAGCAGCTAGATTGACAACCAACAGACAAGGCAGTTTGTCAAAACGGTTCCTCTTGATCAGGGTTGTTTATAGGTGATGGGATATTTGGTAACAAAAACAACTGTTGGAAACATGTTAAAGTACATGAAGTACATGCTGTTCTGTTCCTGTTGGAAACATGTTAAAGTATATGAAGTACATGCTGTTCTGTTCCTGTTGGAAACATGTTAAAGTACATGCTGTTCTGTTCCTGTTGGAAACATGTTAAAGTATATGAAGTACATGCTGTTCTGTTCCTGTTGGAAACATGTTAAAGTACATGAAGTACATGCTGTTCTGTTCCTGTTGGAAACATGTTACTCTTTGACCTCCTCGTTATATAATTCCCCTTGTGTCTCCAGAAGAGAGACGTGAGGACAGTTGGACAGGGACCAATTAACCTGTAGTCTGGTCTGGTCTCTTAGTCTCCTGAATAGATATGTTGGTGTAGACTGAATTAATCTGTTAACTGGTCTGGTCTCTTAGTCTCCTGAATAGATATGCTACTGTAGACTGGTCTGGTCTCTTAGTCTCCTGAATAGATATGCTACTGTAGACTGGTCTGGTCTCTTAGTCTCCTGAATAGATATGCTACTGTAGACTGAATTAACTGGTCTGGTCTCTTAGTCTCCTGAATAGATATGCTACTGTAGACTGAGAGAAACTGGGTATGATGATTGAGTATGATAATGATGTTGGTTTTGTACACAACACATCCTGCTTCATTCCCACAGTATCTCCATAACCCCCCAAAACCCCTGACCATGAAAAGTATTGACTTGGGGGGGAAACTAAAATTCAGTTTCTAAAACAAACAAGTTGGGAGTGTTTACAACAAGCCGCAGGGCCCAGACAAAGCCTCTCCTCTGTCCTGGCAAACCACCGTAGAACGGAATCATATAATTAGGAGTTAGAATACGAAATTTAAAAGGATCTCTCTTAGTGGAACCAGCTGACGTGAGGACAGCAGAGTCCCTGTCCGTCTTCTGAAAACAGCCCGAAAAGCCACATCTTCACTAAGTATTCCGATTAATCCCATAGAACCCCTTCCTTTATGGAGGAACAAGCACTGACTGTGACTGAGATATGTGGTTGTCTAACCTAGATGTCTGAAGATGAATGTACTGACTATGACTGGTCCACCTAGCTATCTGGAGATGAATGTACTGACTATGACTGGTCCACCTAGCTATCTGGAGATGAATGTACTGACTATGACTGATATATGTGGTTGTCTAACCTAGATATCTGGAGATGAATGTACTGACTATGACTGGTCCATCTAGCTATCTGGAGATGAATGTACTGACTATGACTGGTCCATCTAGCTATCTGGAGATGAATGTCCTGACTATGACTGGTCCACCTAGCTATCTGAAGATGAATGTACTGACTATGACTGGTCCACCTAGCTATCTGAAGATGAATGTACTGACTATGACTGGTCCACCTAGCTATCTGAAGATGAATGTACTGACTATGACTGGTCCACCTAGCTATCTGAAGATGAATGTACTGACTATGACTGGTCCACCTAGCTATCTGAAGATGAATGTACTGACTATGACTGGTCCATCTAGCTATCTGGAGATGAATGTACTGACTATGACTGGTCCATCTAGCTATCTGGAGATGAATGTCCTGACTATGACTGGTCCACCTAGCTATCTGAAGATGAATGTACTGACTATGACTGGTCCACCTAGCTATCTGAAGATGAATGTACTGACTATGACTGGTCCACCTAGCTATCTGGAGATGAATGTACTGACTATGACTGGTCCACCTAGCTATCTGAAGATGAATGTACTGACTATGACTGGTCCACCTAGCTATCTGGAGATGAATGTACTGACTATGACTGGTCCACCTAGCTATCTGAAGATGAATGTACTGACTATGACTGGTCCACCTAGCTATCTGGAGATGAATGTACTGACTATGACTGATATATGTGGTTGTCTAACCTAGATATCTGGAGATGAATGTACTGACTATGACTGGTCTACCTAGCTATCTGGAGATGAATGTACTGACTATGACTGGTCCACCTAGCTATCTGGAGATGAATGTACTGACTATGACTGGTCCACCTAGCTATCTGGAGATGAATGTACTGACTATGACTGGTCCACCTAGCTATCTGGAGATGAATGTACTGACTATGACTGGTCCACCTAGCTATCTGAAGATGAATGTACTGACTATGACTGAGATATGTGGTTGTCTAACCTAGATATCTGAAGATGAATGTACTAAATACCTTCCTTCATCCTACCAACACTGACCAACCTTTACTTCCTTCATCCTACCAACGCTGACCATCCTTTAAATACTCTTCCTTCATCCTACCAACCATGACCAACCTTTAAAAACCTTCCTTCATCCTACCAACACTGACCAACCTTTAAAAACCTTCCTTCATCCTACCAACACTGACCAACCTTTAAATACCTTCCTTCATCCTACCAACACTGACCAACCTTTAAAAACCTTCCTTCATCCTACCAACACTGACCAACCTTTAAAAACCTTCCTTCATCCTACCAACACTGAAAACCAACACTTTTAAATACCTTCCTTCATCCTACCAACACTGACCAACCTTTACTTCCTTCATCCTACCAACACTGACCAACCTTTACTTCCTTCATCCTACCAACACTGACCAACCTTTACTTCCTTCATCCTACCAACACTGACCAACCTTTAAATACCTTCCTTCATCCTACCAACACTGACCAACCTTTACTTCCTTCATCCTACCAACACTGACCAACCTTTACTTCCTTCATCCTACCAACACTGACCAACCTTTACTTCCTTCATCCTACCAACACTGACCAACCTTTACTACCTTCATCCTACCAACCATGACCAACCTTTACTTCCTTCATCCTACCAACCACGACCAACCTTTAAATACCTTCCTTCATCCTACCAACCACGACCAACCTTTAAATACTCTTCCTTCATCCTACCAACCACGACCAACCTTTACTTCCTTCATCCTACCAACCATGACCAACCTTTAAATACTCTTCCTTCATCCTACCAACCACGACCAACCTTTACTTCCTTCATCCTACCAACACTGACCAACCTTTACTTCCTTCATCCTACCAACACTGACCAACCTTTAAATACCTTCCTTCATCCTACCAACACTGACCAACCTTTACTTCCTTCATCCTACCAACACTGACCAACCTTTAAATACCTTCCTTCATCCTACCAACACTGACCAACCTTTACTTCCTTCATCCTACCAACCATGACCAACCTTTAAATACCTTCCTTCATCCTACCAACCATGACCAACCTTTAAATACCTTCCTTCATCCTACCAACACTGACCAACCTTTAAATACCTTCCTTCATCCTACCAACACTGACCGATCTTTACTTCCTTCATCCTACCAACACTGACCAACCTTTACTTCCTTCATCCTACCAACACTGACCAACCTTTACTTCCTTCATCCTACCAACACTGACCAACCTTTACTTCCTTCATCCTACCAACCATGACCAACCTTTAAAAACCTTCCTTCATCCTACCAACCATGACCAACCTTTAAAAATCTTCCTTCATCCTACCAACCATGACCAACCTTTAAAAACCTTCCTTCATCCTACCAACCATGACCAACCTTTACTTCCTTCATCCTACCAACACTGACCAACCTTTAAAAACCTTCCTTCATCCTACCAACCATGACCAACCTTTAAATACTCTTCCTTCATCCTACCAACCACGACCAACCTTTACTTCCTTCATCCTACCAACACTGACCAACCTTTACTTCCTTCATCCTACCAACACTGACCAACCTTCCTAAATACCTTCCCTTCATCCTACCAACACTGACCAACCTTTAAATACCTTCCTTCATCCTTTACTTCCTTCATCCTACCAACCATGACCAACCTTTAAATACCTTCCTTCATCCTACCAACCATGACCAACCTTTAAATACCTTCCTTCATCCTACCAACACTGACCAACCTTTAAATACCTTCCTTCATCCTACCAACACTGACCGATCTTTACTTCCTTCATCCTACCAACACTGACCAACCTTTACTTCCTTCATCCTACCAACACTGACCAACCTTTAAATACCTTCCTTCATCCTACCAACACTGACCAACCTTTTCTTCCTTCATCCTACCAACACTGACCAACCTTTACTTCCTTCATCCTACCAACACTGACCAACCTTTACTTCCTTCATCCTACCAACACTGACCAACCTTTACTTCCTTCATCCTACCAACCATGACCAACCTTTACTTCCTTCATCCTACCAACCACGACCAACCTTTAAATACCTTCCTTCATCCTACCAACCACGACCAACCTTTAAATACTCTTCCTTCATCCTACCAACCACGACCAACCTTTACTTCCTTCATCCTACCAACCATGACCAACCTTTAAATACTCTTCCTTCATCCTACCAACCACGACCAACCTTTACTTCCTTCATCCTACCAACACTGACCAACCTTTACTTCCTTCATCCTACCAACACTGACCAACCTTTACTTCCTTCATCCTACCAACCATGACCAACCTTTAAAAACCTTCCTTCATCCTACCAACCATGACCAACCTTTAAAAATCTTCCTTCATCCTACCAACCATGACCAACCTTTAAAAACCTTCCTTCATCCTACCAACCATGACCAACCTTTACTTCCTTCATCCTACCAACACTGACCAACCTTTAAAAACCTTCCTTCATCCTACCAACCATGACCAACCTTTAAAAACCTTCCTTCATCCTACCAACCATGACCAACCTTTAATATCTTCCTTCATCCTACCAACCATGACCAACCTTTAAATACCTTCCTCTCTAGTGACTCCTCATTCTCTACCTGTCCTCCCTTGCCCCCATCCCCAAGGTGGTCTCCATGACAACAGACCTGTTCTGACACCGACCCAGAGATCACCTGTGCGTTGTGTAATCACCATCAGAACCTCTTGATGCGTCAGAGCTCCTGAGTCCTAACGAGGAACCGGGGATCTATATATAACTTTCATTGTGAGCAGTGAGACTCTCTCTAACGACACCTGTGTGGTTCTCAAACCAGATACGTTAGTTTCTGGCCAAGGGCTGGCTGGGAAAGGACTGCCTCTCGGGGAGTAATAATGAAATCACTATTCTGAGGTGATAATACCACACTACTGTACTGGTGTAATGATACCATACTACTGTACTGGTGTAATGATACCAATATGATACCATACTACTGTACTGGTGTAATGATACCACACTACTGTACTGGTGTAATGATACCATACTACTGTACTGGTGTAATGATACCATACTACTGTACTGGTGTAATGATACCAATATGATACCATACTACTGTACTGGTGTAATGATACCAATATGATACCATACTACTGTACTGGTGTAATGATACCATACTACTGTACTGGTGTAAAGATACCACACTACTGTACTGGTGTAATGATACCATACTACTGTACTGGTGTAATGATACCATACTACTGTACTGGTGTAATGATACCATACTACTGTACTGGTGTAATGATACCACACTACTGTACTGGTGTAATGATACCATACTACTGTACTGGTGTAATGATACCATACTACTGTACTGGTGTAATGATACCATACTACTGTACTGGTGTAATGATACCATACTACTGTACTGGTGTAATGATACCATACTACTGTACTGGTGTAATGATACCATACTACTGTACTGGTGTAATGATACCATACTACTTTACTGGTGTAATGATACCACACTACTGTACTGGTGTAATGATACCACACTACTGTACTGGTGTAATGATACCACACTACTGTACTGGTGTAATGATACCACACTACTGTACTGGTGTAATGATACCAAACTACTGTACTGGTGTAATGATACCATACTACTGTACTGGTGTAATGATACCACACTACTGTACTGGTGTAATGATACCATACTACTGTACTGGTGTAATGATACCATACTACTGTACTGGTGTAATGATACCATACTACTGTACTGGTGTAATGATACCACACTACTGTACTGGTGTAATGATACCACACTACTGTACTGGTGTAATGATACCATACTACTGTACTGGTGTAATGATACCATACTACTGTACTGGTGTAATGATACCACACTACTGTACTGGTGTAATGATACCACACTACTGTACTGGTGTAATGATACCACACTACTGTACTGGTGTAATGATACCACACTACTGTACTGGTGTAATGATACCACACTACTGTACTGGTGTAATGATACCATACTACTGTACTGGTGTAATGATACCATACTACTGTACTGGTGTAATGATACCACACTACTGTACTGGTGTAATGATACCACACTACTGTACTGGTGTAATGATACCACACTACTGTACTGGTGTAATGATACCACACTACTGTACTGGTGTAATGATACCACACTACTGTACTGGTGTAATGATACCATACTACTGTACTGGTGTAATGATACCACACTACTGTACTGGTGTAATGATACCATACTACTGTACTGGTGTAATGATACCACACTACTGTACTGGTGTAATGATACCATACTACTGTACTGGTGTAATGATACCATACTACTTTACTGGTGTAATGATACCACACTACTGTACTGGTGTAATGATACCACACTACTGTACTGGTGTAATGATACCACTACTGTACTGGTGTAATGATACCACACTACTGTACTGGTGTAATGATACCATACTACTGTACTGGTGTAATGATACCATACTACTGTACTGGTGTAATGATACCACACTACTGTACTGGTGTAATGATACCATACTACTGTACTGGTGTAATGATACCACACTACTGTACTGGTGTAATGATACCATACTACTGTACTGGTGTAATGATACCACACTACTTTACTGGTGTAATGATACCACACTACTGTACTGGTGTAATGATACCATGATACTGTACTGGTGTAATGATACCACACTACTGTACTGGTGTAATGATACCACACTACTGTACTGGTGTAATGATACCACACTACTGTACTGGTGTAATGATACCACACTACTGTACTGGTGTAATGATACCACACTACTGTACTGGTGTAATGATACCATACTACTGTACTGGTGTAATGATACCACACTACTGTACTGGTGTAATGATACCAATATGATACCATACTACTGTACTGGTGTAATGATACCATACTACTGTACTGGTGTAATGATACCATACTACTGTACTGGTGTAATGATACCAACATGATACCATACTACTGTACTGGTGTAATGATACCACACTACTGTACTGGTGTAATGATACCATACTACTGTACTGGTGTAATGATACCAATATGATACCATACTACTGTACTGGTGTAATGATACCACACTACTGTACTGGTGTAATGATACCACACTACTGTACTGGTGTAATGATACCAATATGATACCACACTACTGTACTGGTGTAATGATACATACTACTGTACTGGTGTAATGATACCAATATGATACCATACTACTGTACTGGTGTAATGATACCACACTACTGAACTGGTGTAATGATACCACACTACTGTACTGGTGTAATGATACCACACTACTGTACTGGTGTAATGATACCACACTACTGTACTGGTGTAATGATACCACACTACTGTACTGGTGTAATGATACCACACTACTGTACTGGTGTAATGATACCACACTACTGTACTGGTGTAATGATACCACACTACTGTACTGGTGTAATGATACCACACTACTGTACTGGTGTAATGATACCATACTACTGTACTGGTGTAATGATACCATACTACTGTACTGGTGTAATGATACCACACTACTGTACTGGTGTAATGATACCATACTACTGTACTGGTGTAATGATACCATACTACTGTACTGGTGTAATGATACCACACTACTGTACTGGTGTAATGATACCATACTACTGTACTGGTGTAATGATACCATACTACTGTACTGGTGTAATGATACCACACTACTGTACTGGTGTAATGATACCACACTACTGTACTGGTGTAATGATACCATACTACTGTACTGGTGTAATGATACCATACTACTGTACTGGTGTACTGTGTAATGATACCACACTACTGTACTGGTGTAATGATACCATACTACTGTACTGGTGTAATGATACCATACTACTGTACTGGTGTAATGATACCACACTACTGTACTTGTGTAATGATACCATACTACTGTACTGGTGTAATGATACCATACTACTGTACTGGTGTAATGATACCAATATGATACCATACTACTGTACTGGTGTAATGATACCATACTACTGTACTGGTGTAATGATACCAAGATGATACCATACTACTGTACTGGTGTAATGATACCATACTACTGTACTGGTGTAATGATACCAGACTACTGTACTGGTGTAATGATACCACACTACTGTACTGGTGTAATGATACCACACTACTGTACTGGTGTAATGATACCAATATGATACCATACTACTGTACTGGTGTAATGATACCATACTACCGTACTGGTGTAATGATACCATACTACTGTACTGGTGTAATGATACCACACTACTGTACTGGTGTAATGATACCAATATGATACCATACTACTGTACTGGTGTAATGATACCATACTACTGTACTGGTATAATGATACCATACCACTGTACTGGTGTAATGATACCACACTACTGTACTGGTGTAATGATACCAGACTACTGTACTGGTGTAATGATACCACACTACTGTACTGGTGTAATGATACCACACTACTGTACTGGTGTAATGATACCAAGATGATACCATACTACTGTACTGGTGTAATGATACCACACTACTGTACTGGTGTAATGATACCATACTACTGTACTGGTGTAATGATACCAATATGATACCATACTACTGTACTGGTGTAATGATACCACACTTCTGTACTGGTGTAATGATACCACACTACTGTACTGGTGTAATGATACCACACTACTGTACTGGTGTAATGATACCATACTACTGTACTGGTGTAATGATACCATACTACTGTACTGGTGTAATGATACCACACTACTGTACTGGTGTAATGATACCATACTACTGTACTGGTGTAATGATACCATACTACTGTACTGGTGTAATGATACCACACTACTGTACTGGTGTAATGATACCACACTACTGTACTGGTGTAATGATACCATACTACTGTACTGGTGTAATGATACCATACTACTGTACTGGTGTAATGATACCATACTACTGTACTGGTGTAATGATACCATACTACTGTACTGGTGTAATGATACCATACTACTGTACTGGTGTAATGATACCAATACTACTGTACTGGTGTAATGATACCATACTACTGTACTGGTGTAATGATACCAATATGATACTACTGTACTGGTGTAATGATACCATACTACTGTACTGGTGTAATGATACCATACTACTGTACTGGTGTAATGATACCAATATGATACCATACTACTGTACTGGTGTAATGATACCATACTACTGTACTGGTGTAATGATACCAATATGATACCATACTACTGCACTGGTGTAATGATATCATACTACTGTACTGGTGTAATGATACCAATATGATACCATACTACTGTGCTGGTGTAATGATACCAATATGATACCATACTACTGTACTGGTGTAATGATACCAATATGATACCATACTACTGTACTGGTGTAATGATACCATACTACTGTACTGGTGTAATGATACCATACTACTGTACTGGTGTAATGATACCATACTACCGTACTGGTGTAATGATACCATACTACTGTACTGGTGTAATGATACCATACTACTGTACTGGTGTAATGATACCATACTACTGTACTGGTGTAATGATACCATACTACTGTACTGGTGTAATGATACCAATATGATACCATACTACTGTACTGGTGTAATGATACCATACTACTGTACTGGTGTAATGATACCATACTACTGTACTGGTGTAATGATACCACACTAGATCTAATGTCTCTATTATATTATGACAGACCAGCTAGATCTACTGTCTTTATTATATTATGACAGACCAGCTAGATCTACTGTCTCTATTATATTATGACAGACCAGCTAGATCTACTGTCTCTATTATATTATGACAGACCAGCTAGATCTACTGTCTCTATTATATTATGACAGACCAGCTAGATCTACTGTCTCTATTATATTATGACAGACCAGCTAGATCTACTGTCTCTATTATATTATGACAGACCAGCTAGATTTATTGTCTCTATTATATTATGACAGACCAGCTAGATCTACTGCCTCTATTGTATTATGACAGACCAGCTAGATCTACTGTCTCTATTGTATTATGACAGACAAGCTAGATCTTTTGCCTCTATTGTATTATGACAGACCAGCTATATCTACTGTCTCTATTATATTATGACAGACCAGCTAGATCTACTGTCTCTATTATATTATGACAGACCAGCTAGATCTACTGTCTCTATTATATTATGACAGACCAGCTAGATCTACTGTCTCTATTATATTATGACAGACCAGCTAGATCTACTGTCTCTATTATATTATGACAGACCAGCTAGATCTACTGTCTCTATTATATTATGACAGACCAGCTAGATCTACTGTCTCTATTATATAATGACAGACCAGCTAGATCTACTGTCTCTATTATAATATGACAGACCAGCTAGATCTACTGTCTCTATTATATTATGACAGACCAGCCAGATCTACTGTATCTATTATATTATGACAGACCAGCTAGATCTACTGTCTTTATTATATTATGACAGACCAGCTAGATCTACTGTCTCTATTATATTATGACAGACCAGCTAGATCTACACTCTCTATTATATTATGACAGACCAGCTAGACCTACTGGCTCTATTATATTATGACAGACCAGCTAGATCTACTGGCTCTATTATATTATGACAGACCAGCTAGATCTACTGGCTCTATTATATTATGACAGACCAGCTAGATCTACTGGCTCTATAATATTATGACAGACCTGCTAGATCTGCTGTCTCTATTGTATTATGGCAGACCAGCTAGATCTACTGCCTCTATTGTATTATGACAGACCAGCTAGATCTACTGTCTCTATTATATTATGACAGACCAGCTAGATCTACTGTCTGTATTATATGATGACAGACTAGCTAGATCTACGGTCTCTATTATATAATGACAGACCTGCTAGATCTACTGTCTCTATTATATTATGATAGACCAGCTAGATCTACTGTCTCTATTATATTATGACAGACCAGCTAGATCTACTGTCTCTATTATATTATGACAGACCAGCTAGATCTACTGTCTGTATTATATGATGACAGACCTGCTAGATCTACGGTCTCTTTTATATTATGACAGACCAGCTAGATCTACGGTCTCTTTTATATTATGACAGACCAGCTAGATCTACTGTCTCTATTATAATATGACAGACCAGCTAGATCTACTGTTTCTATTATATTATGACAGACCAGCTAGATTTATTGTCTCTATTATATTATGACAGACCAGCTAGATCTACTGCCTCTATTGTATTATGACAGACCAGCTAGATCTACTGTCTCTATTGTATTATGACAGACCAGCTAGATTTATTGTCTCTATTATATTATGACAGACCAGCTAGATCTACTGTCTCTATTGTGTTATGACAGACCAGCTAGATCTACTGTCTCTATTATATTATGACAGACCAGCTAGATCTACTGTCTCTATTATATTATGACAGACCAGCTAGATCTACTGTCTCTATTATATTATGACAGACCAGCTAGATCTACTGTCTCTATTATATTATGACAGACCAGCTAGATCTACTGTCTCTATTATATTATGACAGACCAGCTAGATCTACTGTCTCTATTATATTATGACAGACCAGCTAGATCTACTGTCTCTATTATATTATGACAGACCAGCTAGATCTACTGTATTATATTATGACAGACCAGCTAGATCTACTGTCTCTATTATATATGACAGACCAGCTAGATCTACTGTCTCTATTATATTATGACAGACCAGCTAGATCTACTGTCTCTATTATATTATGACAGACCAGCTAGATCTACTGTCTCTATTATATTATGACAGACCAGCTAGATCTACTGTCTCTATTATATTATGACAGACCAGCTAGATCTACTGTCTCTATTATATTATGACAGACCAGCTAGATCTACTGTCTCTATTATATTATGACAGACCAGCTAGATCTACTGTCTCTATTATTTTATGACAGACCAGCTAGATCTACTGTCTCTGTTATATTATGACAGACCAGCTAGATCTACTGTCTCTATTATATTATGACAGACCAGCTAGATCTAGATTTACTGTCTCTATTATATTATGACAGACCAGCTATATTGTCTCTATTATATTATGACAGACCAGCTAGATCTACTGTATCTATTATATTATGACAGACCAGCTAGATCTACTGTCTCTATGTCTATTATATTATGACAGACCAGCTAGATCTACTGTCTCTATTATATTATGACAGACCAGCTAGATCTACTGTCTCTATTGTATTATGACAGACCAGCTAGATCTACTGTCTCTATTGTATTATGACAGACCAGCTAGATCTACTGTCTCTATTATATTATGACAGACCAGCTAGATCTACTGTCTCTATGTCTCTATTATATTATGACAGACCAGCTAGATCTACTGTCTCTATTATATTATGATAGACCAGCTAGATCTACTGCCTCTATTGTATTATGACAGACCAGCTAGATCTACTGTCTCTATTATATTATGACAGACCAGCTAGATCTACTGTCTCTATTATATTATGACAGACCAGCTAGATCTACTGTCTCTATTATATAATGACAGACCAGCTAGATCTACTGTCTCTATTATATTATGATAGACCAGCTAGATCTACTGTCTCTATTATATTATGACAGACCAGCTAGATCTACTGTCTCTATTATATTATGACAGACCAGCTAGATCTACTGTCTGTATTATATGATGACAGACCTGCTAGATCTACGGTCTCTTTTATATTATGACAGACCAGCTAGATCTACGGTCTCTTTTATATTATGACAGACCAGCTAGATCTACTGTCTCTATTATAATATGACAGACCAGCTAGATCTACTGTTTCTATTATATTATGACAGACCAGCTAGATTTATTGTCTCTATTATATTATGACAGACCAGCTAGATCTACTGCCTCTATTGTATTATGACAGACCAGCTAGATCTACTGTCTCTATTGTATTATGACAGACCAGCTAGATTTATTGTCTCTATTATATTATGACAGACCAGCTAGATCTACTGTCTCTATTGTATTATGACAGACCAGCTAGATCTACTGTCTCTATTATATTATGACAGACCAGCTAGATCTACTGTCTCTATTATATTATGACAGACCAGCTAGATCTACTGTCTCTATTATATTATGACAGACCAGCTAGATCTACTGTCTCTATTATATTATGACAGACCAGCTAGATCTACTGTCTCTATTATATTATGACAGACCAGCTAGATCTACTGTCTCTATTATATTATGACAGACCAGCTAGATCTACTGTCTCTATTATATTATGACAGACCAGCTAGATCTACTGTCTCTATTATATTATGACAGACCAGCTAGATCTACTGTCTCTATTATATTATGACAGACCAGCTAGATCTACTGTCTCTATTATATTATGACAGACCAGCTAGATCTACTGTCTCTATTATATTATGACAGACCAGCTAGATCTACTGTCTCTATTATATTATGACAGACCAGCTAGATCTACTGTCTCTATTATATTATGACAGACCAGCTAGATCTACTGTCTCTATTATATTATGACAGACCAGCTAGATCTACTGTCTCTATTATATTATGACAGACCAGCTAGATCTACTGTCTCTATTATATTATGACAGACCAGCTAGATCTACTGTCTCTATTATATTATGACAGACCAGCTAGATCTACTGTCTCTATTATATTATGACAGACCAGCTAGATCTACTGTCTCTATTATATTATGACAGACCAGCTAGATCTACTGTCTCTATTATATTATGACAGACCAGCTAGATCTACTGTCTCTATTATATTATGACAGACCAGCTAGATCTACTGTCTCTATTATATTATGACAGACCAGCTAGATCTACTGTCTCTATTATATTATGACAGACCAGCTAGATCTACTGTCTCTATTATATTATGACAGACCAGCTAGATCTACTGTCTCTATTATATTATGACAGACCAGCTAGATCTACTGTCTCTATTATATTATGACAGACCAGCTAGATCTACTGTCTCTATTATATTATGACAGACCAGCTAGATCTACTGTCTCTATTATATTATGACAGACCAGCTAGATCTACTGTCTCTATTATATTATGACAGACCAGCTAGATCTACTGTCTCTATTATATTATGACAGACCAGCTAGATCTACTGTCTCTATTATATTATGACAGACCAGCTAGATCTACTGTCTCTATTATATTATGACAGACCAGCTAGATCTACTGTCTCTATTATATTATGACAGACCAGCTAGATCTACTGTCTCTATTATATTATGACAGACCAGCTAGATCTACTGTCTCTATTATATTATGACAGACCAGCTAGATCTACTGTCTCTATTATATTATGACAGACCAGCTAGATCTACTGTCTCTATTATATTATGACAGACCAGCTAGATCTACTGTCTCTATTATATTATGACAGACCAGCTAGATCTACTGTCTCTATTATATTATGACAGACCAGCTAGATCTACTGTCTCTATTATATTATGACAGACCAGCTAGATCTACTGTCTCTATTATATTATGACAGACCAGCTAGATCTACTGTCTCTATTATATTATGACAGACCAGCTAGATCTACTGTCTCTATTATATTATGACAGACCAGCTAGATCTACTGTCTCTATTATATTATGACAGACCAGCTAGATCTACTGTCTCTATTATATTATGACAGACCAGCTAGATCTACTGTCTCTATTATATTATGACAGACCAGCTAGATCTACTGTCTCTATTATATTATGACAGACCAGCTAGATCTACTGTCTCTATTATATTATGACAGACCAGCTAGATCTACTGTCTCTATTATATTATGACAGACCAGCTAGATCTACTGTCTCTATTATATTATGACAGACCAGCTAGATCTACTGTCTCTATTATATTATGACAGACCAGCTAGATCTACTGTCTCTATTATATTATGACAGACCAGCTAGATCTACTGTCTCTATTATATTATGACAGACCAGCTAGATCTACTGTCTCTATTATATTATGACAGACCAGCTAGATCTACTGTCTCTATTATATTATGACAGACCAGCTAGATCTACTGTCTCTATTATATTATGACAGACCAGCTAGATCTACTGTCTCTATTATATTATGACAGACCAGCTAGATCTACTGTCTCTATTATATTATGACAGACCAGCTAGATCTACTGTCTCTATTATATTATGACAGACCAGCTAGATCTACTGTCTCTATTATATTATGACAGACCAGCTAGATCTACTGTCTCTATTATATTATGACAGACCAGCTAGATCTACTGTCTCTATTATATTATGACAGACCAGCTAGATCTACTGTCTCTATTATATTATGACAGACCAGCTAGATCTACTGTCTCTATTATATTATGACAGACCAGCTAGATCTACTGTCTCTATTATATTATGACAGACCAGCTAGATCTACTGTCTCTATTATATTATGACAGACCAGCTAGATCTACTGTCTCTATTATATTATGACAGACCAGCTAGATCTACTGTCTCTATTATATTATGACAGACCAGCTAGATCTACTGTCTCTATTATATTATGACAGACCAGCTAGATCTACTGTCTCTATTATATTATGACAGACCAGCTAGATCTACTGTCTCTATTATATTATGACAGACCAGCTAGATCTACTGTCTCTATTATATTATGACAGACCAGCTAGATCTACTGTCTCTATTATATTATGACAGACCAGCTAGATCTACTGTCTCTATTATATTATGACAGACCAGCTAGATCTACTGTCTCTATTATATTATGACAGACCAGCTAGATCTACTGTCTCTATTATATTATGACAGACCAGCTAGATCTACTGTCTCTATTATATTATGACAGACCAGCTAGATCTACTGTCTCTATTATATTATGACAGACCAGCTAGATCTACTGTCTCTATTATATTATGACAGACCAGCTAGATCTACTGTCTCTATTATATTATGACAGACCAGCTAGATCTACTGTCTCTATTATATTATGACAGACCAGCTAGATCTACTGTCTCTATTATATTATGACAGACCAGCTAGATCTACTGTCTCTATTATATTATGACAGACCAGCTAGATCTACTGTCTCTATTATATTATGACAGACCAGCTAGATCTACTGTCTCTATTATATTATGACAGACCAGCTAGATCTACTGTCTCTATTATATTATGACAGACCAGCTAGATCTACTGTCTCTATTATATTATGACAGACCAGCTAGATCTACTGTCTCTATTATATTATGACAGACCAGCTAGATCTACTGTCTCTATTATATTATGACAGACCAGCTAGATCTACTGTCTCTATTATATTATGACAGACCAGCTAGATCTACTGTCTCTATTATATTATGACAGACCAGCTAGATCTACTGTCTCTATTATATTATGACAGACCAGCTAGATCTACTGTCTCTATTATATTATGACAGACCAGCTAGATCTACTGTCTCTATTATATTATGACAGACCAGCTAGATCTACTGTCTCTATTATATTATGACAGACCAGCTAGATCTACTGTCTCTATTATATTATGACAGACCAGCTAGATCTACTGTCTCTATTATATTATGACAGACCAGCTAGATCTACTGTCTCTATTATATTATGACAGACCAGCTAGATCTACTGTCTCTATTATATTATGACAGACCAGCTAGATCTACTGTCTCTATTATATTATGACAGACCAGCTAGATCTACTGTCTCTATTATATTATGACAGACCAGCTAGATCTACTGTCTCTATTATATTATGACAGACCAGCTAGATCTACTGTCTCTATTATATTATGACAGACCAGCTAGATCTACTGTCTCTATTATATTATGACAGACCAGCTAGATCTACTGTCTCTATTATATTATGACAGACCAGCTAGATCTACTGTCTCTATTATATTATGACAGACCAGCTAGATCTACTGTCTCTATTATATTATGACAGACCAGCTAGATCTACTGTCTCTATTATATTATGACAGACCAGCTAGATCTACTGTCTCTATTATATTATGACAGACCAGCTAGATCTACTGTCTCTATTATATTATGACAGACCAGCTAGATCTACTGTCTCTATTATATTATGACAGACCAGCTAGATCTACTGTCTCTATTATATTATGACAGACCAGCTAGATCTACTGTCTCTATTATATTATGACAGACCAGCTAGATCTACTGTCTCTATTATAATATGACAGACCAGCTAGATCTACTGTCTCTATTATATTATAACAGACCAGCTAGATCTACAGACCAGGTAGATATACTGTCTCTATTATATTATGACAGACCAGCTAGATCTACTGTCTCTATTATATTATGACAGACCAGCTAGATCTACTGTCTCTATTATATTATGACAGACCAGCTAGATCTACTGTCTCTATGTCTCTATTATATTATGACAGACCAGCTAGATCTACTGTCTCTATTATATTATGACAGACCAGCTAGATCTACTGTCTCTATTATATTATGACAGACCAGCTAGATCTACTGTCTCTATTATATTATGACAGACCAGCTAGATCTACTGTCTCTATTATATTATGACAGACCAGCTAGATCTACTGTCTCTATTATATTATGACAGACCAGCTAGATCTACTGTCTCTATTATATTATGACAGACCAGCTAGATCTACTGTCTCTATTATATTATGACAGACCAGCTAGATCTACTGTCTCTATTATATTATGACAGACCAGCTAGATCTACTGTCTCTATTATATTATGACAGACCAGCTAGATCTACTGTCTCTATTATATTATGACAGACCAGCTAGATCTACTGTCTCTATTATATTATGACAGACCAGCTAGATCTACTGTCTCTATTATATTATGACAGACCAGCTAGATCTACTGTCTCTATTATATTATGACAGACCAGCTAGATACTACTGTCTCTATTATATTATGACAGACCAGCTAGATCTACTGTCTCTATTATATTATGACAGACCAGCTAGATCTACTGTCTCTATTATATTATGACAGACCAGCTAGATCTACTGTCTCTATTATATTATGACAGACCAGCTAGATCTACTGTCTCTATTATATTATGACAGACCAGCTAGATCTACTGTCTCTATTATATTATGACAGACCAGCTAGATCTACTGTCTCTATTATATTATGACAGACCAGCTAGATCTACTGTCTCTATTATATTATGACAGACCAGCTAGATCTACTGTCTCTATTATATTATGACAGACCAGCTAGATCTACTGTCTCTATTATATTATGACAGACCAGCTAGATCTACTGTCTCTATTATATTATGACAGACCAGCTAGACTAGTCTCTATTATATTATGACAGACCAGCTAGATCTACTGTCTCTATGTCTATTATATTATGACAGACCAGCTAGATCTACTGTCTCTATTATATTATGACAGACCAGCAGCTAGACAGACCAGCTATCTACTGTCTCTATTATATTATGACAGACCAGCTAGATCTACTGTCTCTATTATATTATGACAGACCAGCTAGATCTACTGTCTCTATTATATTATGACAGACCAGCTAGATCTACTGTCTCTATTATATTATGACAGACCAGCTAGATCTACTGTCTCTATTATATTATGACAGACCAGCTAGATCTACTGTCTCTATTATATTATGACAGACCAGCTAGATCTACTGTCTCTATTATATTATGACAGACCAGCTAGATCTACTGTCTCTATTATATTATGACAGACCAGCTAGATCTACTGTCTCTATTATATTATGACAGACCAGCTAGATCTACTGTCTCTATTATATTATGACAGACCAGCTAGATCTACTGTCTCTATTATATTATGACAGACCAGCTAGATCTACTGTCTCTATTATATTATGACAGACCAGCTAGATCTACTGTCTCTATGTCTCTATTATATTATGACAGACCAGCTAGATCTACTGTCTCTATTATATTATGACAGACCAGCTAGATCTACTGTCTCTATTATATTATGACAGACCAGCTAGATCTACTGTCTCTATTATATTATGACAGACCAGCTAGATCTACTGTCTCTATTATATTATGACAGACCAGCTAGATCTACTGTCTCTATTATATTATGACAGACCAGCTAGATCTACTGTCTCTATTATATTATGACAGACCAGCTAGATCTACTGTGTCTATTATATTATGACAGACCAGCTAGATCTACTGTCTCTATTATATTATGACAGACCAGCTAGATCTACTGTCTCTATTATATTATGACAGACCAGCTAGATCTACTGTCTCTATTATATTATGACAGACCAGCTAGATCTACTGTCTCTATTATATTATGACAGACCAGCTAGATCTACTGTCTCTATTATATTATGACAGACCAGCTAGATCTACTGTCTCTATTATATTATGACAGACCAGCTAGATCTACTGTCTCTATTATATTATGACAGACCAGCTAGATCTACTGTCTCTATTATATTATGACAGACCAGCTAGATCTACTGTCTCTATTATATTATGACAGACCAGCTATATCTACTGTCTCTATTATATTATATTATGATAGACCAGCTAGATCTACTGTCTCAATTGTATAATGACAGACCAGCTATATCTACTGTCTCTATTATATTATGACAGACCAGCTAGATCTACTGTCTCTATTATATTATGACAGACCAGCTAGATCTACTGTCTCTATTATATTATGACAGACCAGCTAGATCTACTGTCTCTATTATATTATGACAGACCAGCTAGATCTACTGTCTCTATTATATTATGACAGACCAGCTAGATCTACTGTCTCTATTATATTATGACAGACCAGCTAGATCTACTGTCTCTATTATATTATGACAGACCAGCTAGATCTACTGTCTCTATTATATTATGACAGACCAGCTAGATCTACTGTCTCTATTATATTATGACAGACCAGCTAGATCTACTGTTCTATTTATATTATGATAGACCAGCTAGATCTATGTCTCTATTATAATATGACAGACCAGCTAGATCTACTGTCTCTATTATATTATGACAGACCAGCTAGATCTACTGTCTCTATTATATTATGACAGACCAGCTAGATCTACTGTCTCTATTATATTATGACAGACCAGCTAGATCTACTGTCTCTATTATATTATGACAGACCAGCTAGATCTACTGTCTCTATTATATTATGACAGACCAGCTAGATCTACTGTCTCTATTATATTATGACAGACAGAGCAGCTAGATCTACTGTCTCTATTATATTATGACAGACCAGCTAGATCTACTGTCTCTATTATATTATGACAGACCAGCTAGATCTACTGTCTCTATTATATTATGACAGACCAGCTAGATCTACTGTCTCTATTATATTATGACAGACCAGCTAGATCTACTGTCTCTATTATGACAGACCAGCTATATTATGACAGACCAGCTAGATCTACTGTCTCTATTATATTATGACAGACCAGCTAGATCTACTGTCTCTATTATATTATGACAGACCAGCTAGATCTACTGTCTCTATTATATTATGACAGACCAGCTAGATCTACTGTCTCCATTATAATATGACAGACCAGCTAGATCTACTGTCTCTATTGCACTATGACAGACCAGCTAGATCTACTGTCTTTATTATATTATGAGAGACCAGGTAGATCTACTGTCTCTATTATATTATTATATTATTATGACAGACCAGCTAGATCTACTGTCTCTATGTCTCTCTTATATTATTCCAGACCAGCTAGATCTACTGTCTCTAGATCTACTGTCTCTATTATATTATGACAGACCAGCTAGATCTACTCTCTCTATTGTATTATATTATATTATGACAGACCAGCTAGATCTACTGTCTCTATTATATTATGACAGACCAGCTAGATCTACTGTCTCTATTATATTATGACAGACCAGCTAGATCTACTGTCTCTATTATATTATGACAGACCAGCTAGATCTACTGTCTCTATTATATTATGACAGACCAGCTAGATCTACTGTCTCTATTATATTATGACAGACCAGCTAGATCTACTGTCTCTATTATATTATGACAGACCAGCTAGATCTACTGTCTCTATTATATTATGACAGACCAGCTAGATCTACTGTCTCTATTATATATTATGACAGACCAGCTAGATCTACTGTCTCTATTATATTATGACAGACCAGCTAGATCTACTGTCTCTATTATATTATGACAGACCAGCTAGATCTACTGTCTCTATTATATTATGACAGACCAGCTAGATCTACTGTCTCTATTATATTATGACAGACCAGCTAGATCTACTGTCTCTATTATATTATGACAGACCAGCTAGATCTACTGTCTCTATTATCTACTGTCTCTATTATATTATGACAGACCAGCTAGATCTACTGTCTCTATTATATTATGACAGACCAGACCAGCTAGATCTACTGTCTCTATTATATTATGACAGACCAGCTAGATCTACTGTCTCTATTATATTATGACAGACCAGCTAGATCTACTGTCTCTATTATATTATGACAGACCAGCTAGATCTACTGTCTCTATTATATTATGACAGACCAGCTAGATCTACTGTCTCTATTATATTATGACAGACCAGCTAGATCTACTGTCTCTATTATATTATGACAGACCAGCTAGATCTACTGTCTCTATTATATTATGACAGACCAGCTAGATCTACTGTCTCTATTATATTATGACAGACCAGCTAGATCTACTGTCTCTATTATATTATGACAGACCAGCTAGATCTACTGTCTCTATTATATTATGACAGACCAGCTAGATCTACTGTCTCTATTATATTATGACAGACCAGCTAGATCTACTGTCTCTATTATATTATGACAGACCAGCTAGATCTACTGTCTCTATTATATTATGACAGACCAGCTAGATCTACTGTCTCTATTATATTATGACAGACCAGCTAGATCTACTGTCTCTATTATATTATGACAGACCAGCTAGATCTACTGTCTCTATTATATTATGACAGACCAGCTAGATCTACTGTCTCTATTATATTATGACAGACCAGCTAGATCTACTGTCTCTATTATATTATGACAGACCAGCTAGATCTACTGTCTCTATTATATTATGACAGACCAGCTAGATCTACTGTCTCTATTATATTATGACAGACCAGCTAGATCTACTGTCTCTATTATATGACAGACCAGCTAGATCTACTGTCTCTATTATATTATGACAGACCAGCTAGATCTACTGTCTCTATTATATTATGACAGACCAGCTAGATCTACTGTCTCTATTATATTATGACAGACCAGCTAGATCTACTGTCTCTATTATATTATGACAGACCAGCTAGATCTACTGTCTCAGACCAGCTAGATTACTGTCTCTATTATATTATGACAGACCAGCTAGATCTACTGTCTCTATTATATTATGACAGACCAGCTAGATCTACTGTCTCTATTATATTATGACAGACCAGCTAGATCTACTGTCTCTATTATATTATGACAGACCAGCTAGATCTACTGTCTAGATCTACTGTCTCTATTATATTATGACAGACCAGCTAGATCTACTGTCTATATTATATTATGACAGACCAGCTAGATCTACTGTCTCTATTATATTATGACAGACCAGCTAGATCTACTGTCTCTATTATATTATGACAGACCAGCTAGATCTACTGTCTCTATGTCTCTATTATAAAATGACAGACCAACTAGATCTACTGTCTCTATTGTATTATGACAGACCAGCTAGATCTACTGTCTCTATTATATTATGACAGACCAGCTAGATCTACTGTCTCTATTATATTATGACAGACCAGCTAGATCTACTGTCTCTATTATATTATGACAGACCAGCTAGATCTACTGTCTCTATTATATTATGACAGACCAGCTAGATCTACTGTCTCTATTATATTATGACAGACCAGCTAGATCTACTGTCTCTATTATATTATGACAGACCAGCTAGATCTACTGTCTCTATTATATTATGACAGACCAGCTAGATCTACTGTCTCTATTATATTTTGACAGACCAGCTAGATCTACTGTCTCTATTATATTATGACAGACCAGCTAGATCTACTGTCTCTATTATATGACAGACCAGCTAGATCTACTGTCTCTATTATATTATGACAGACCAGCTAGATCTACTGTCTCTATTATATTATGACAGACCAGCTAGATCTACTGTCTCTATTATATTATGACAGACCAGCTAGATCTACTGTCTCTATTATATTATGACAGACCAGCTAGATCTACTGTCTCTATTATATTATGACAGACCAGCTAGATCTACTGTCTCTATTATATTATGACAGACCAGCTAGATCTACTGTCTCTATTATATTATGACAGACCAGCTAGATCTACTGTCTCTATTATATTATGACAGACCAGCTAGATCTACTGTCTCTATTATATTATGACAGACCAGCTAGATCTACTATCTATTATATTATGACAGACCAGCTAGATCTACTGTCTCTATTATATTATGACAGACCAGCTAGATCTACTGTCTCTATTATATTATGACAGACCAGCTAGATCTACTGTCTCTATTATATTATGACAGACCAGCTAGATCTACTGTCTCTATAATATTATATTATGACAGACCAGCTAGATCTACTGTCTCTATTATATTATGACAGACCAGCTAGATCTACTGTCTCTATTATATTATGACAGACCAGCTAGATCTACTGTCTCTATTATATTATGACAGACCAGCTAGATCTACTGTCTCTATTATATTATGACAGACCAGCTAGATCTACTGTCTCTATTATATTATGACAGACCAGCTAGATCTACTGTCTCTATTATATTATGACAGACCAGCTAGATCTACTGTCTCTATTATATTATCTACCAGCTAGATCTACTGTCTCTATATTATGACAGACCAGCTAGATCTACTGTCTCTATTATATTATGACAGACCAGCTAGATCTACTGTCTCTATTATATTATGACAGACCAGCTAGATCTACTGTCTCTGTCTCTATTATATTATGACAGACCAGCTAGATCTACTGTCTCTATTATATTATGACAGACCAGCTAGATCTACTGTCTCTATTATATTATGACAGACCAGGTAGATAGATATACTGTCTCTATTATATTATGACAGACCAGCTATATACTGTCTCTATTACAGACCAGCTAGATCTACTGTCTCTATTATATTATGACAGACCAGCTAGATCTACTGTCTCTATTATATTATGACAGACCAGCTAGATCTACTGTCTCTATTATATTATGACAGACCAGCTAAATCTACTGTCTCTATGTCTCTATTATAAAATGACAGACCAAATAGATCTACTGTCTCTATTATATTATGACAGACCAGCTAGATCTACTGTCTCTATTATATTATGACAGACCAGCTAAATCTACTGTCTCTATTATATTTTGACAGAGCAGGTAGATCTACTGTCTCTATTATATTATGACAGACCAGGTAGATATACTGTCTCTATTATTTTATGACAGACCAGCTAGATCTACTGTCTCTATTATATTATGACAGACCAGGTAGA
>NW_027040108.1:112150-158516 GCF_034236695.1 Oncorhynchus nerka
GTTGCTTAGGAATTTCCAAGTTGCACTTCTTGCTAATATAATAGAGACAGTAGATCTAGCTGGTCTGTCATAATATAATAGAGACAGTAGATCTAGCTGGTCTGTCATAATATAATAGAGACAGTAGATCTAGCTGGTCTGTCATAATATAATAGAGACAGTAGATCTAGCTGGTCTGTCATAATATAATAGAGACAGTAGATCTAGCTGGTCTGTCATAATATAATAGAGACAGTAGATCTAGCTGGTCTGTCATAATATAATAGAGACTAGAGACAGTAGATCTAGCTGGTCTGTCATAATATAATAGAGACAGTAGATCTAGCTGGTCTGTCATAATATAATAGAGACAGTAGATCTAGCTGGTCTGTCATAATATAATAGAGACAGTAGATCTAGCTGGTCTGTCATAATATAATAGAGACAGTACATCTAGCTGGTCTGTCATAATATAATAGAGACATAGAGACAGTAGATCTAGCTGGTCTGTCATAATATAATAGATACAGTAGATCTAGCTGGTCTGTCATAATATAATAGAGACAGTAAATCTAGTTGGTATGTCATAATATAATAGAGACAGTAGATCTTGCTGGTCTGCCATAATATAAATGAGACAATAGATCTAGCTGGTCTGCCATAAAATAATAGAGACAGTAGATCTAGCTGGTCTGTCATAATACAATAGAGACAGTAGATCTAGCTGGTCTGTCATAATATAATAGAGACAGTACATCTAGCTGGTCTGTCATAATATAATAGAGACAGTAGATCTAGCTGGTCTGTCATAATATAATAGAGACAGTAGATCTAGCTGGTCTGTCATAATATAATAGAGACAGGTCTGTCATTATATAATAGAGACAGTAGATCTAGCTGGTCTGTCATAATATAATAGAGACAGTAGATCTAGCTGGTCTGTCATAATATAATAGAGACAGTAGATCTAGCAGGTCTGTCATTATATAATAGAGACAGTAGATCTAGCTGGTCTGTCATAATATAATAGAGACAGTAGATCTAGCTGGTCTGCTGGATCTAGCTGTCTGTCATAATATAATAGAGACAGTAGATCTAGCTGGTCTGTCATAATATAATACAGTAGATCTAGCTGGTCTGTCATAATATAATAGAGACAGTAGATCTAGCTGGTCTGTCATAATATAATAGAGACAGTAGATCTAGCTGGTCTGTCATAACACAATAGAGACAGTAGATCTAGCTGGTCTGTCATAATATAATAGAGACAATAAATCTAGCTGGTCTGTCATAATACAATAGAGACAGTAGATCTAGCTGGTCTGTCATAATACAATAGAGGCAGTAGATCTAGCTGGTCTGTCATAATATAATAGAGACAATAAATCTAGCTGGTCTGTCATAATATAATAGAAACAGTAGATCTAGCTGGTCTGTCATATTATAATAGAGACAGTAGATCTAGCTGGTCTGTCATAATATAAAAGAGACCGTAGATCTAGCTGGTCTGTCATAATATAAAAGAGACCGTAGATCTAGCAGGTCTGTCATCATATAATACAGACAGTAGATCTAGCTGGTCTGTCATAATATAATAGAGACAGTAGATCTAGCTGGTCTGTCATAATATAATAGAGACAGTAGATCTAGCTGGTCTATCATAATATAATAGAGACAGTAGATCTAGCAGGTCTGTCATTATATATAGAGACCGTAGATCTAGCTAGTCTGTCATCATATAATACAGACAGTAGATCTAGCTGGTCTGTCATAATATACAGACAGTAGATCTAGTTGGTCTGTCATAATACAATAGAGGCAGCAGATCTAGCTGGTCTGCCTTAATACAATAGAGACAGCAGATCTAGCAGGTCTGTCATAATATTATAGAGCCAGTAGATCTAGCTGGTCTGTCATAATATAATAGAGCCAGTAGATCTAGCTGGTCTGTCATAATATAATAGAGCCAGTAGATCTAGCTGGTCTGTCATAATATAATAGAGCCAGTAGGTCTAGCTGGTCTGTCATAATATAATAGAGAGTGTAGATCTAGCTGGTCTGTCATAATATAATAGAGACAGTAGATCTAGCTGGTCTGTCATAATATAATAAAGACAGTTGATCTAGCTGGTCTGTCATAATATAATAGATACAGTAGATCTGGCTGGTCTGTCATAATATAATAGAGACAGTAGATCTAGCTGGTCTCTCATAATATAATAGAGACAGTAGATCTAGCTGGTCTGTCATTATATAATAGAGACAGTAGATCTAGCTGGTCTGTCATAATATAATAGAGACAGCAGATCAGCTGGTCTGTCATAATATAATAGAGACAGTAGATCAGCTGGTCTGTCATAATATAATAGAGACAGTAGATCTAGCTGGTCTGTCATAATATAATAGAGACAGTAGATCTAGCTGGTCTGTCATAATATAATAGAGACAGTAGATCTAGCTGGTCTGTCATAATATAATAGAGACAGTAGATCTAGCTGGTCTGTCATGTATAATAGAGACAGTAGATATAGCTTGTCTGTCATAATACAATAGAGGCAAAAGATCTAGCTTGTCTGTCATAATACAATAGAGACAGTAGATCTAGCTGGTCTGTCATAATACAATAGAGCAATAAATCTAGCTGGTCTGTCATAATATAATAGAGACAATAAATCTAGCTGGTCTGTCATAATATAACAGAAACAGTAGATCTAGCTGGTCTGTCATATTATAATAAGAGACCGTAGATCTAGCTGGTCTGTCATAATATAATAGAGACAATAAATCTAGCTGGTCTGTCATAAATATAATAGAAACAGTAGATCTAGCTGGTCTGTCATATTATAATAGAGACAGTAGATCTAGCTGGTCTGTCATAATATAATAGAGACATTAGATCTATATTATCATAATACACCAGAGACAGTAGATCTATGGTCTATCATAATATACCAGAGACAGTAGATCTTTAGCTGGTCTGTCATAATATAATAGAGACAGTAGATCTAGCTGGTCTGTCATAATATAATAAAGACAGTAGATCTAGCTGGTATCATAATATACCAGTACATTAGTTATCTAGTGTGGTATCATTACACCAGTACAGTAGTATGGTATCAGTACACCAGTACATATTGGTATCATTACACCAGTACAGTAGTATGGTATCATATTGGTATCATTACACCAGTACAGTAGTATGGTATCATTACACCAGTACAGTAGTATGGTATCATTACACCAGTACAGTAGTATGGTATCATTACACCAGTACAGTAGTATGGTATCATATTGGTATCATTACACCAGTACAGTGGTATTGGTATCATTACACCAGTACAGTAGTATGGTATCATTACACCAGTACAGTAGTATGGTATCATTACACCAGTACAGTAGTATGGTATCATTACACCAGTACAGTAGTATGGTATCATTACACCAGTACAGTAGTATGGTATCATATTGTGGTATCATTACACCAGTACAGTAGTATGGTATCATATTGGTATCATTACACCAGTACAGTAGTATGGTATCATTACACCAGTACAGTAGTATGGTATCATATTGGTATCATTACACCAGTACAGTAGTATGGTATCATTACACCAGTACAGTAGTATGGTATCATAGTTGGTATCATTACACCAGTACAGTAGTATGGTATCATTACACCAGTACAGTAGTATGGTATCATTACACCAGTACAGTAGTATGGTATCATTACACCAGTACAGTAGTATGTGGTATCATTACACCAGTACAGTAGTGTGGTATCATTTATCACCAGTACAGTAGTATGGTATCATTACACCAGTACAGTAGTATGGTATCATTACACCAGTACAGTAGTATGGTATCATTACACCAGTACAGTAGTATGGTATCATTACACCAGTACAGTAGTATGGTATCATTACACCAGTACAGTAGTATGGTATCATTTACACCAGTACAGTAGTATGGTATCATTACACCAGTACAGTAGTGTGGTATCATTACACCAGTACAGTAGTATGGTATCATTACACCAGTACAGTAGTATGGTATCATTACACCAGTACAGTAGTGTGGTATCATTACACCAGTACAGTAGTATGGTATCATTACACCAGTACAGTAGTGTGGTATCATTACACCAGTACAGTAGTGTGGTATCATTACACCAGTACAGTAGTCTGGTATCATTACACCAGTACAGTAGTATGGTATCATTACACCAGTACAGTAGTGTGGTATCATTACACCAGTACAGTAGTATGGTATCATTACACCAGTACAGTAGTATGGTATCATATTGGTATCATTACACCAGTACAGTAGTATGGTATCATTACACCAGTACAGTAGTGTGGTATCATTACACCAGTACAGTAGTATGGTATCATTACACCAGTACAGTAGTATGGTATCATTACACCAGTACAGTAGTGTGGTATCATTACACCAGTACAGTAGTGTGGTATCATTACACCAGTACAGTAGTATGGTATACACCAGTACAGTAGTGGTATCATTACACCAGTACAGTAGTATGGTATCATTACACCAGTACAGTAGTGTGGTATCATATTGGTATCATTACACCAGTACAGTAGTGTGGTATCATTACACCAGTACAGTAGTATGGTATCATTACACCAGTACAGTAGTATGGTATCATTACACCAGTACAGTAGTATGGTATCATTACACCAGTACAGTAGTATGGTATCATTACACCAGTACAGTAGTATGGTATCATTACACCAGTACAGTAGTGTGGTATCATTACACCAGTACAGTAGTGTGGTATCATTACACCAGTACAGTAGTGTGGTATCATTACACTAGTACAGTAGTGTGGTATCATTACACCAGTACAGTAGTGTGGTATCATTACACCAGTACAGTAGTGTGGTATCATTACACCAGTACAGTAGTGTGGTATCATTAGTACAGTAGTGTGGTATCATTACACCAGTACAGTAGTATGTATCATTACACCAGTACAGTAGTGTGGTATCATTACACCAGTACAGTAGTATGGTATCATTACACCAGTACAGTAGTGTGGTATCATTACACCAGTACAGTAGTGTGGTATCATTACACCAGTACAGTAGTATGGTATCATTACACCAGTACAGTAGTATGGTATCATTACACCAGTACAGTAGTATGGTATCATTACACCAGTACAGTAGTATGGTATCATTACACCAGTACAGTAGTATGGTATCATTACACCAGTACAGTAGTGTGGTATCATTACACCAGTACAGTAGTGTGGTATCATTACACCAGTACAGTAGTGTGGTATCATTACACTAGTACAGTAGTGTGGTATCATTACACCAGTACAGTAGTGTGGTATCATTACACCAGTTCAGTAGTGTGGTATCATTACACCAGTACAGTAGTATGGTATCATATTGGTATCATTACACCAGTACAGTAGTATGTATCATTACACCAGTACAGTAGTGTGGTATCATATTGGTATCATTACACCAGTACAGTAGTGTGGTATCATTACACCAGTACAGTAGTGTGGTATCATTACACCAGTACAGTAGTATGGTATCATATTGGTATATTACACCAGTACAGTAGTATGGTATCATTACACCAGTACAGTAGTGTGGTATCATTACACCAGTACAGTAGTAGTATGGTATCATTACACCAGTACAGTAGTATGGTATCATTACACCAGTACAGTAGTATGGTATCATTACACCAGTACAGTAGTATGGTATCATATTGGTATCATTACACCAGTACAGTAGTGTGGTATCATTACACCAGTACAGTAGTGTGGTATCATTACACCAGTACAGTAGTGTGGTATCATTACACCAGTACAGTAGTGTGGTATCCACCAGTACAGTAGTGTGGTATCATTACACCAGTACAGTAGTGTGGTATCATTACACCAGTACAGTAGTGTGGTATCATTACACCAGTACAGTAGTATGGTATCATTACACCAGTACAGTAGTATGGTATCATTACACCAGTACAGTAGTATGGTATCATTACACCAGTACAGTAGTGTGGTATCATTACACCAGTACAGTAGTGTGGTATCATTACACCAGTACAGTAGTGTGGTATCATTACACCAGTACAGTAGTATGGTATCATTACACCAGTACAGTAGTTTGGTATCATTACACCAGTACAGTAGTGTGGTATCATTACACCAGTACAGTAGTGTGGTATCATTACACCAGTACAGTAGTGTGGTATCATTACACCAGTACAGTAGTGTGGTATCATTACACCAGTACAGTAGTATGGTATCATTACACCAGTACAGTAGTGTGGTATCATTACACCAGTACAGTAGTGTGGTATCATTACACCAGTACAGTAGTATGGTATCATTACACCAGTACAGTAGTATGGTATCATTACACCAGTACAGTAGTATGGTATCATTACACCAGTACAGTAGTATGGTATCATTACACCAGTACAGTAGTATGGTATCATTACACCAGTACAGTAGTATGGTATCATTACACCAGTACAGTAGTTTGGTATCATTACACCAGTACAGTAGTGTGGTATCATTACACCAGTACAGTAGTGTGGTATCATTACACCAGTACAGTAGTATGGTATCATTACACCAGTACAGTAGTATGGTATCATTACACCAGTACAGTAGTATGGTATCATTACACCAGTACAGTAGTGTGGTATCATTACACCAGTACAGTAGTATGGTATCATTACACCAGTACAGTAGTATGGTATCATATTGGTATCATTACACCAGTACAGTAGTATGGTATCATTACACCAGTACAGTAGTATGGTATCATTACACCAGTACAGTAGTATGGTATCATTACACCAGTACAGTAGTGTGGTATCATTACACCAGTACAGTAGTATCATTATCATATTGGTATCATTACACCAGTACAGTAGTATGGTATCATTACACCAGTACAGTAGTGTGGTATTATCACCTCAGAATAGTGATTTCATTATTACTCCCGAGAGGCAGTCCTTTCCCAGCCAGCCCTTGGCCAGAAACTAACGTATCTGGTTTGAGAACCACACAGGTGTCGTTAGAGAGTCTCACTGCTCACAATGAAAGTTATATATAGATCCCCGGTTCCTCGTTAGGACTCAGGAGCTCTGACGCATCAAAGAGGTTCTGATGGTGATTACACAACGCACAGGTGATCTCTGGGTCGGTGTCAGAACAGGTATGTTGTCATGGAGACCACCTTGGGGATGGGGGCAAGGGAGGACAGGTAGAGAATGAGGAGTCACTAGAGAGGAAGGTATTTAAAGGTTGGTCATGGTTGGTAGGATGAAGGAAGATATTAAAGGTTGGTCATGGTTGGTAGGATGAAGGAAGGTTTTTAAAGGTTGGTCATGGTTGGTAGGATGAAGGAAGGTTTTTAAAGGTTGGTCAGTGTTGGTAGGATGAAGGAAGTAAAGGTTGGTCATGGTTGGTAGGATGAAGGAAGGTTTTTAAAGGTTGGTCATGGTTGGTAGGATGAAGGAAGATTTTTAAAGGTTGGTCATGGTTGGTAGGATGAAGGAAGGTTTTTAAAGGTTGGTCATGGTTGGTAGGATGAAGGAAGGTATTTAAAGGTTGGTCAGTGTTGGTAGGATGAAGGAAGTAAAGGTTGGTCAGTGTTGGTAGGATGAAGGAAGTAAAGGTTGAGTCGTGGTTGGTAGGATGAAGGAAGAGTATTTAAAGGTTGGTCATGGTTGGTAGGATGAAGGAAGTAAAGGTTGGTCATGGTTGGTAGGATGAAGGAAGTAAAGGTTGGTCGTGGTTGGTAGGATGAAGGAAGGTATTTAAAGGTTGGTCGTGGTTGGTAGGATGAAGGAAGGTATTTAAAGGTTGGTCATGGTTGGTAGGATGAAGGAAGTAAAGGTTGGTCATGGTTGGTAGGATGAAGGAAGTAAGGTTGGTCAGTGTTGGTAGGATGAAGGAAGTAAAGGTTGGTCAGTGTTGGTAGGATGAAGGAAGTAAAGGTTGGTCAGTGTTGGTAGGATGAAGGAAGTAAAGGTTGGTCAGTGTTGGTAGGATGAAGGAAGTTTTTAAAGGTTGGTCAGTGTTGGTAGGATGAAGGAAGGTTTTAAAAAGGTTGGTCAGTGTTGGTAGGATGAAGGAAGGTAAAGGTTGGTCAGTGTTGGTAGGATGAAGGAAGGTATTTAAAGGTTGGTCAGTGTTGGTAGGATGAAGGAAGGTTTTAATGGTTGGTCATGTGTTGGTAGGATGAAGGAAGGTTTTAAAGGTTGGTCAGTGTTGGTAGGATGAAGGAAGGTATTTAAAGGTTGGTCAGTGTTGGTAGGATGAAGGAAGGTTTTTAAAGGTTGGTCAGTGTTGGTAGGATGAAGGAAGGTTTTTAAAGGTTGGTCATGGTTGGTAGGATGAAGGAAGAGTATTTAAAGGATGGTCAGCGTTGGTAGGATGAAGGAAGTAAAGGTTGGTCAGTGTTGGTAGGATGAAGGAAGTAAAGGTTCATCTTCAGATTCTAGGATGAAGGAAGACATATTCAGTCATAGTCAGTACATTCATCTTGTTAGTAGGATGAAGGAAGTCAGTACATTCATCTCCAGATAGTAGGTGGTCAGTGTTAGTAGGATGAAGAAGCTAAGGTTGGTCAGTGTCAGTACATTAGTAAAGATCTCCAGATAGCTAGGTGGACCAGTTAGTCAGTACATTCATCTCCAGATAGCTAGGATGACCAGTCATAGTCAGTACATTCATCTGCAGATAGCTAGGTGGACCAGTCATAGTTGGTACATTGAATCTCCAGAAGCTAGGTGAACCAGTCATAGTCAGTACATTCATCTTCAGATAGCTAGGTGGACCAGTCATAGTCAGTACATTCAGTCCAGTTGGCTAGATGTGGACCAGTCATAAGTCAGTACATTCATCTCCAGATAGCTTGGTGGACCAGTGAAGTCAGTACATTCATCTCCAGATAGCTAGGATGGACCAGTCATAGTCAGTAATTAATCTCCAGATAGCTAGGTGGACCAGTCATAGATGAAGTACATTCATCTCCAGATAGCTAGGTGGACCAGTCATAGTCAGGATTGAAGATAGCTAGATGGACCAGTCATAGTCAGTACATTCATCTCCAGATAGCTAGGTGGACCAGTCAAGTCAGGACATTCATCTCCAGATAGCTAGGTGGATCTCCAGATAGCAGTCATAGTCAGTACATTCATCTCCAGGATGAAGGTTAGACAACCACAGGTTCAGTCATAGTCAGTACATTAATCTCCAGATAGCTAGGTGGACCAGTCATAGTCAGTACATTCATCTCCAGATAGCTAGGTGGACCAGTCAAGGTTCAGTACATTCATCTTCCAGATAGCTAGGTAGACCAGTCATAGTCATTTACATTCATCTCAGATATCTAGGTGGGTTAGACAAGGATATATGGACCAGTCATAGTCAGTACATTCATCTCCAGATAGCTAGGTGGACCAGTCATAGTCAGTACATTCATCTTCAGATAGCTAGGATGGACCAGTCATAGTCAGTACATTCATCTTCAGATAGCTAGGTGGACCAGTCATAGTCAGTACATTCATCTTCAGATAGCTAGGTGGACCAGTCATAGTCAGTACATTCATCTTCAGATAGCTAGGTGGACCAGTCATAGTCAGTACATTCATCTTCAGATAGCTAGGTGGACCAGTCATAGGTACATTCATCTCCAGATAGCTAGGTGGACCAGTCATAGTCAGTACATTCATCTTCAGATAGCTAGGTGGACCAGTCAAGTCAGGACATTCATCTCCAGATAGCTAGATGGACCAGTCATAGTCAGTACATTCATCTCCAGATAGCTAGATGGACCAGTCATAGTCAGTACATTCATCTCCAGATATCTAGGTTAGACAACCACATATATCAGTCATAGTCAGTACATTCATCTCCAGATAGCTAGGTGGACCAGTCATAGTCAGTACATTCATCTCCAGATAGCTAGGTGGACCAGTCATAGTCAGTACATTCATCTCCAGATAGCTAGGTTAGACAACCACATATCTCAGTCACAGTCAGTGCTTGTTCCTCCATAAAGGAAGGGGTTCTATGGGATTAATCGGAATACTTAGTGAAGATGGTTTCGGGCTGTTTTCAGAAGACGGACAGGGACTCTGCTGTCCTCACGTCAGCTGGTTGGTAGAGATCCTTTTAAATTTCGTATTCTAACTCCTAATTATATGATTCCGTTCTACGGTGGTTTGCCAGGACAGAGGAGAGGCTTTGTCTGGGCCCTGCGGCTTGTTGTAAACACTCCCAACTTGTTTGTTTTAGAAACTGAAGAGTAGTTTCCCCCCAAGTCAATACTTTTCATGGTCAGGGGGTATGGAGATACTGTGGAATGAAGCAGGATGTGTTGTGTACAAAACCAACATCATTATCATACTCAATCATCATACCCAGTTTCTCTCAGTCTACAGTAGCATATCTATTCAGGAGACTGAGACCAGAAGGTTTTAAAGGTTGGTCGTTACAGTAACATATCATCTTCAGAAGGCCAGTAGCATATCTATTCAGGAGACTAAGAAGGACCAGTCATATCAGTAGCATATCTATTCAGGAGACTAAGAGACCAGACCAGTTACAGTAGCATATCTATTCAGGAGACTAAGTTAACAGTCTAGCAACATATCTAGTCTACAGTAGCATATCTATTCAGGAGACTAAGGACCAGTCTACCAGTTAATTCAGTCTACAGTAGCATTCATCTTCAGGATATCTATTCAGAGACTAAGAGACCAGACAGACTAAGAGACCAGACCAGTCTACAGTAGCATATCTATTCAGACTAAGAGGACCAGTCAGTACAGTAGCATATCTATTCAGAGACTAAGAGACCAGACCAGTCTACAGTAGTCAGAGACTAAGAGACCAGACCATACTATTCAGGAGACTAAGAGACCAGATAGTCAGGAGACTAAGAGACCAGACCAACAGTAGATTGGATTCAGTCTACCACTACAACATATCTATTCAGGAGACTAAGAGACCAGACCAGACTCAGGTTAATTGGTCCCTGGACTGTCCTCACGTCTCTCTTCTGGAGACACAAGGGGAATTATATAACGAGGAGGTCAAAGAGTAACATGTTTCCAACAGGAACAGAACAGCATGTACTTCATGTACTTTAACATGTTTCGAACAGGAACAGAACAGCATGTACTTCATATACTTTAACATGTTTCCAACAGGAACAGAACAGCATGTACTTTAACATGTTTCCACAGAACAGAACAGCATGTCTTCATATACTTTAACATGTTTCCAACAGGAACAGAACAGCATGTACTTCATGTACTTTAACATGTTTCCAACAGTTGTTTTTGTTACCAAATATCCCATCACCTATAAACAACCCTGATCAAGAGGAACCGTTTTGACAAACTGCCTTGTCTGTTGGTTGTCAATCTAGCTGCTGAGAAGCAGCCAAAACCCTGTTATATTTTACACGCACAAAGACTAGCCGGTTGTAGCTCTCTCCGCCCAATAAAGGGCATTCCTTCCCTTCAACGTTCCTTCACCTCAAACACTAACCAGAGGCATATCACATGACCAGGATTCATAAACACGTCTCCTTGGAAATATTCCTCTCATCTAACTCCTCAGGGGGAATTCTGGGAACTTCCCAGCATAGTATAGTAGGGTCTGCTTCCCAAACGGCACCCTATATATATATATAGTGCATGATAGGTCGGGTCAAAAGTAGTCACACTAGATAGGGAGCCATTTGGGACGTACCCTTAGTGACCACTTCCTCCTGTCCCTGTAATTTCCCAGTTCTTCCTTCATATTTGGGATTTCCATGGAGCCCAGGCGTAGCCAGACAAACATTATATTGGTCTGGCGACCCATCGTGGTTTATACAAGTCTCCCCCCAGATCACATCTCCACTTGGCTAACTCGGAGTGGTATTCCAAATGGCACCGTATGGGCCTTGGTTCAAAGGGAGTGAACTATATCGGGTACAGTGAGCCATTTAGGATGGAACCACAGTGTTGTAGAACTGGAACCTCTGGTTAAACCCTGAGTCCCCACCACAGTGTGGTAGAGCTGGAACCTCTGGTTAAACCCCGAGTCCCCACCACAGTGTGGTAGAACTGGAACCTCTGGTTAAACCCTGAGTCCCCACCACAGTGTCGTAGAGCTGGAACCTCTTGTTAAACCCTGAGTCCCCACCACAGTGTGGTAGAACTGGAACCTCTGGTTAAACCCTGAGTCCCCACCACAGTGTTGTGGAGCTGGAACCTCTGGTTAAACCCCGAGTCCCCACCACAGTGTGGTAGAACTGGAACCTCTGGTTAAACCCTGAGTCCCCACCACAGTGTCGTAGAGCTGGAACCTCTTGTTAAACCCTGAGTCCCCACCACAGTGTGGTAGAACTGGAACCTCTGGTTAAACCCTGAGTCCCCACCACAGTGTTGTAGAGCTGGAACCTCGGGTTAAACCCTGAGTCCCCACCACAGTGTGGTAGAGCTGGAACCTCTGGTTAAACCCCGAGTCCCCACCACAGTGTTGTAGAGCTGGAACCTCTTGTTAAACCCCGAGTCCCCACCACAGTGTGGTAGAGCTGGAACCTCTGGTTAAACCCCGAGTCCCCACCACAGTGTTGTAGAGCTGGAACCTCTTGTTAAACCCTGAGTCCCCACCACAGTGTGGTAGAACTGGAACCTCTGGTTAAACCCTGAGTCCCCACCACAGTGTTGTAGGACTGGAACCTCTGGTTAAACCCCGAGTCCCCACCACAGTGTGGTAGAACTGGAACCTCTGGTTAAACCCCGAGTCCCCACCACAGTGTGGTAGAACTGGAACCTCTGGTTAAACCCTGAGTCCCCACCACAGTGTTGTAGAACTGGAACCTCTTGTTAAACCCCGAGTCCCCACCACAGTGTTGTAGAGCTGGAACCTCTTGTTAAACCCCGAGTCCCCACCACAGTGTGGTAGAGCTGGAACCTCTGGTTAAACCCCGAGTCCCCACCACAGTGTGGTAGAACTGGAACCTCTGGTTAAACCCTGAGTCCCCTCCACAGTGTGGTAGAACTGGAACCTCTGGTTAAACCCTGAGTCCCCTCCACAGTGTGGTAGAGCTGGAACCTCTGGTTAAACCCCGAGTCCCCACCACAGTGTGGTAGAGCTGGAACCTCTGGTTAAACCCCGAGTCCCCACCACAGTGTTGTAGAGCTCGAACCTCTTGTTAAACCCCGAGTCCCCACCACAGTGTGGTAGAGCTGGAACCTCTGGTTAAACCCCGAGTCCCCACCACAGTGTGGTAGAACTGGAACCTCTGGTTAAAACCCAAGTTCCCACCACAGTGTTGTAGAACTGGAACCTCTGGTTAAACCCTGAGTCCCCACCACAGTGTTGTAGAACTGGAACCTCTGGTTAAACCCCGAGTCCCCACCACAGTGTGGTAGAACTGGAACCTCTGGTTAAACCCCGAGTCCCCACCACAGTGTTGTAGAGCTGGAACCTCTGGTTAAACCCTGAGTCCCCACCACAGTGTTGTATAACTGGAACCTCTGGTTAAACGCCGAGTCCCCAATCAGTCACACATTTCACTGTTTCCATTTTCGTGACTTCCTTCTGTCAAAGGCCTTAATTTATTCAAGCTCCACTATCAAGGTTTTTCCAGCGCCTCACGACATCGTTATGCTGGAACAACTTCCTTTATCATAAACCACACAAAACCACTTAATCACTGCTTGAAGGACAATTCATTTCAGTAGAGCAGGAGAAAGCACGTATTAGCATCTGCATTTAAGCTGGAGCAGAGCAGAGAATAGACCTTAACCCCCATGGAGATTGGACCTTAACCCCCATGGAGATTGGACCTTAACCCCCATGGAGGCTGGACCTTAACCCCCATGGAGATTGGACCTTAACCCCCATGGAGATTATACCTTAACCCCCATGGAGATTGGACCTTAACCCCCATGGAGATTGGACCTTTCCCCATGGAGATTGGACCCTTAACCCCATGGAGGCTGGACCTTAACCCCCATGGAGATTGGACCCTAACCCCCATGGAGATTGGACCCTAACCCCCATGGAGATTGGACCTTAACCCCCATGGAGATTGGACCTTAACCCCCATGGAGGCTGGACCTTAACCCCCATGGAGATTGGACCTTAACCCCCATGGAGATTATACCTTAACCCCCATGGAGATTGGACCTTAACCCCCATGGAGATTGGACCTTAACCCCCATGGAGATTGGACCTTAACCCCCATGGAGATTGGACCTTAACCCCCATGGAGATTATACCTTAACCCCCATGGAGATTATTCCTTAACCCCCATGGAGGCTGGACCTTAACCCCCATGGAGATTGGACCCTAACCCCCATGGAGATTGGACCTTAACCCCCATGGAGATTGGACCCTAACCCCCATGGAGACTGGACCCTAACCCCCATGGAGGCTGGACCCTAACCCCCATGGAGGCTGGACCCTAACCCCCATGGAGATTGGACCCTAACCCCCATGGAGATTGGACCCTAACCCCCATGGAGATTGGATCTTAACCCCCATGGAGGATGGACCTTAACCCCCATGGAGATTGCACCTTAACCCCCATAGAGATTAGACCCTAACCCCCATGGAGGCTGGACCTTAACCCCCATGGAGATTATACCTTAACCCCCATGGAGATTATACCTTAACCCCCATGGAGATTATACCTTAACCCCCATGGAGATTATACCTTAACCCCCATGGAGATTATACCTTAACCCCCATGGAGGCTGGACCTTAACCGTCATGGAGATTGGACCCTAACCCCCATGGAGATTGGACCCTAACCCCCATGGAGGCTGGACCCTAACCCCCATGGAGATTGGAGCCTAACCCCCATGGAGGCTGGAGCCTAACCCCCATGGAGGCTGGACCCTAACCCCCATGGAGGCTGGACCCTAACCCCCATGGAGGTTGGACCTTAAACCCCCATGGAGGCTGGACCCTAAACCCCCATGGAGGCTGGACCTTAAACCCCCATGGAGGCTGGACCCTAACCCCCATGGAGGCTAGACCCTAACCCCCATGGAGGCTAGACCCTAACCCCCATGGAGGCTAGACCCTAACCCCCATGCAGATTAGACCCTAACCCCCATGCAGATTAGACCCTAACCCCCATGGAGGATGGACCTTAAGCCCCATGGAGATTGGACATAAACCCCCATGGAGATTGGACATAAAACCCCATGGAGACTGGACCTTAACCCCCATGGAGATTATACCTTAACCCCCATGGAGATTATACCTTAACCCCCATGGAGGCTGGACCTTAACCCCCATGGAGATTATACCTTAACCGCCATGGAGATTGGACCTTAACCCCCATGGAGGCTGGACCCTAACCACCATGGAGGCTGGACCCTAACCCCCATGGAGGCTGGACCTTAAACCCCCATGGAGGCTGGACCCTAACCCCCATGGAGACTGGACCTTAATCCCCCATGGAGACTGGACCTTAAACCCCCATGGAGGCTGGACCCTAACCCCCATGGAGACTGGACCCTAACCCCCATGGAGGTTGGACCTTAAACCCCCATGAAGGCTGGACCCTAACCCCCATGGAGGCTAGATCCTAACCCCCATGGAGGCTAGACACTAACCCCCATGGAGGCTAGACCCTAACCCCCATGCAGACTAGACCCTAGCCCCCATGGAGGATGGACCTTAAGCCCCATGGAGATTGGACATAAACCCCCATGGAGATTGGACATAAACCCCCATGGAGATTGGACCCTAACCCCCATGGAGATTGGACCCTAAGCCCCATGGAGATTGGACATGTAACCCCCATGGAGATTGGTTTTTAACCCCCATGGAGATTGAACCCTAACCCCATGGAGATTGGACCCTAACCCCATGGAGATTGGACCTTAACCCCCATGGAGATTGGACCTTGACCGCCATGGAGATTGGACCTTGACCCCCATGGAGATTGGACCTTAACCCCCATGGAGATTGAACCCTAACCCCCATGGAGATTGGACCCTAACCCCCATGGAGGCTGGACCTTAAAAGCCATGGAGATTGGACCCTAACCCCCATGGAGGCTGGACCCTAACCCCCATGGAGGCTGGACCCTAACCCCCAGGCAGGCTGGACCCTAACCCCCATGGAGATTGGACCCTAACCCCCATGGAGGCTGGACCCTAACCCCCATGGAGGCTGGACCCTAACCCCCATGGAGGTTGGACCTTAAACCCCCATGGAGGCTGGACCCTAACCCCCATGGAGGCTGGACCTTAAACCCCCATGGAGGCTGGACCCTAACCCCCATGGAGGCTAGACCCTAACCCCCATGGAGGCTAGACCCTAACCCCCATGCAGATTAGACCCTAACCCCCATGGAGGATGGACCTTAAGCCCCATGGAGATTGGACATAAACCCCCATGGAGATTGGACATAAAACCCCATGGAGATTAGACCCTAACCCCCATGGAGGCTGGACCTTAACCCCCATGGAGATTATACCTTAACCCCCATGGAGGCTGGACCTTAACCCCCATGGAGATTATACCTTAACCCCCATGGAGGCTGGACCCTAACCACCATGGAGGCTGGACCCTAACCCCCATGGAGGCTGGACCTTAAACCCCCATGGAGGCTGGACCCTAACCCCCATGGAGACTGGACCTTAAACCCCCATGGAGGCTGGACCTTAAACCCCCATGGAGGCTGGACCCTAACCCCCATGGAGACTGGACCCTAACCCCCATGGAGGTTGGACCTTAAACCCCCATGGAGGCTGGACCCTAACCCCCATGGAGGCTGGACCTTAAACCCCCATGGAGGCTGGACCCTAACCCCCATGGAGGCTAGACCCTAACCCCCATGGAGGCTAGACACTAACCCCCATGGAGGCTAGACCCTAACCCCCATGGAGATTGGACCCAAACCCCCATGTAGGATGGACCTTAAGCCCCATGGTGATTGGACATAAACCCCCATGGAGATTGGACATAAACCCCCATGGAGATTGGACCCTAAGCCCCATGGAGATTGGACCCTAAGCCCCATGGAGATTGGACCTTAACCCCCATGGAGATTGGACCTTGACCCCCATGGAGATTGGACCTTGACCCCCATGGAGATTGGACCTTAACCCCCATGGAGATTGGACCTTAACCCCCATGGAGATTGGACCCTAACCCCCCATGGAGATTAGACCCTAACCCCCATGGAGTTTGGACCATAACCCCCATGGAGATTGGACCCTTCCCCCATGGAGATTAGACCCTAACCCCCATGGAGATTGGACCCTAACCCCCATGGAGATTGGACCCTAACCCCCATGGAGATTGGACCCTAACCCCCATGGAGATTGGACCATAACCCCCATGGAGATTGGACCTTAAACCCCCATGGAGATTAGCCCTAACCCCCATGGAGATTGGACCTTAAACCCCCATGGAGATTGGACCCTAACCCCCATGGAGATTGGACCTTAAACCCCCATGGAGATTGGACACTAACCCCCATGGAGATTGGACCCTAACCCCCATGGAGATTGGACCCTAAGCCCCATGGAGATTGGACCTTAACCCCCATGGAGATTAGACCTTAACCCCCATGGAGGATGGACCTTAACCCCCATGGAGATTAGACCCTAACCCCCATGGAGGATGGACCTTAACCCCCATGGAGATTAGACCCTAACCCCCATGGAGGCTGGACCCTAACCCCCATGGAGATTGGACACTAACCCCCATGGAGATTGGACCCTAACCCCATGGAGATTGGACCCTAACCCCCATGGAGATTAGACCCTAACCCCCATGGAGTTTGGACCCTAACCCCCATGGAGATTGGACCCTAACCCCCATGGAGATTGGACCCTAACCCCCATGGAGATTAGACCCTAACCCCCATGGAGATTGGACCCTAACCCCCATGGAAATTGGACCCTAAGCCCCATGGAGATTAGACCTTAACCCCCATAGAGATTGGACCTTAACCCCCATAGAGATTGCACCTTAACCCCCATAGAGATTGGACCTTAACCACCATGGAGATTGGACCCTAACCCCCATGGAGGCTGGACCCTAACCCCCATGGAGGATGGACCTTAACCCCCATGGAGATTGGACCTTAACCCCCATGGAGATTAGACCTTAACCCCCATGGAGATTAGACCTTAACCCCCATGGAGATTAGACCCTAACCCCCATGGAGATTAGACCTTAAACCCCATGGAGATTGGACCCTAACCCCCATGACTTAAAGGGGAGGGAATGTGGTTCTAACCTGCATCTATCTAGTCCTCTGTTTCAGACCTCATGGTCCCCACTCTGTCTAGTCCTCTGTTACAGACCTCATGGTCCCCACTCTGTCTAGTCCTCTGTTTCAGACCTCATGAACCCCACTCTGTCTAGTCCTCTGTTACAGACCTCCTCATGGTCCCCACTATCTAGTCCTCTGTTTCAGACCTCATGGTCCCCACTCTATGTAGTCCTCTGTTTCAGACCTCCTCATGGTCCCCACTCTGTCTAGTCCTCTGTTACAGACCTCCTCATGGTCCCCACTATCTAGTCCTCTGTTTCAGACCTCCTCATGGTCCCCACTATCTAGTCCTCTGTTTCAGACCTCCTCATGGCCCCCACTCTATCTACTCCTCTGTTACAGACCTCCTCATGGTCCCCACTCTGTCTAGTCCTCTGTTACAGACCTCATGGTCCCCACTCTATCTAGTCCTCATGGTCCCCACTCTGTCTTGTCCTCTGTTTCAGACCTCATGGTCCCCACTCTACCTAGTCCTCTGTTTCAGACCTCCTCATGGTCCCCACTCTATCTAGTCCTCTGTTACAGACCTCCTCATGGTCTCCACTCCATATAGTCCTCTGTTTCAGACAGAGGTCTAGATGGAGATAGTGGGGACTGTTTCAGAGAGGAGTTTCAGAGAGGAGAGTGAGATGAGGAGAGACCTCCTCCCTCCCTCTCCACCACCTCCCTCCTTCCCTCCCTCTCCATCACCTCCCTCCCTCTCCACCACCTCCCTCCCTCTCCACCACCTCCCTCCTTCCCTCCCTCTCCACCTTCCTCCTCCTCCCACTCTACCTCTCGCTCGCTCCATCCCTCTCTCTGTACATATCTCTCCCCCTTCCTCCTTCGCTCACTCTCCCTCTAGATGGCTCTTCTACCTCGGCCACCCCATCTAGATGACCCTCCCTCCATCTAGATGGCTCCTCTACCTCCCTCGACCACCTCCCTCTAGATGGCTCCTCTACCTAGATGGCTCCCACCTCCCTCTAGATGGCTCCTCTACCTCCCTCTAGATGGCTCCTCTACCTCCCTCTAGATGGCTCCTCTACCTCCCTCTAGATGGCTCCTCTACCTCCCTCTAGATGGCTCCTCTACCTCCCTCTAGATCCTCTACCTCCTCTAGATGGCTCCTCTACCTCCCTCTAGATGGCTCCTCTACCTCCCTCTAGATGGCTCCTCTACCTCCCTCTAGATGGCTCCTCTACCTCCCTCTAGATGGCTCTCTACCTCCCTAGACCTCCCTCCCTAGATGGCTCCTCTACCTCCCTAGACCACCTCCCTCTAGATGGCTACTCTACCTCCCTAGACCACCTCCCTCTAGATGGCTACTCTACCTCCCTAGACCACCTCCCTCTAGATGGCTCCTCTACCTCCCTCTAGATGGCACCTCTACCTCCCTAGACCACCTCCCTCTAGATGGCTCCTCTACCTCCCTAGACCACCTCCCTCTAGATGGCTCCTCTACCTCCCTCTAGATGGCTCCTCTACCTCCCTCTAGATGGCTCCTCTAGACCTCTACCTTCCCTCTAGATGGCTCCTCTACCTCCCTCTAGATGGCTCCTCTACCTCCCTCTAGATGGCTCCTCTACCTCCCTCGACCACCTCCCTCTAGATGGCTCCTCTACCTTCCTCGACCACCTCCCTCTAGATGGCTCCTCGACCACCTCCCTCTAGATGGCTCCTCGACCACCTCCCTCTAGATGTCTCCTCTACCTCCCTCGACCACCTCCTCTAGATGGCTCCTCTACCTCCCTCGACCACCTCCCTCTAGATGGCTCCTCTACCTCCCTCGACCACCTCCCTCTAGATGGCTCCTCACCTCCTCGACCACCTCCCTCTAGATGGCTCCTCTACCTCCTCGACCACCTCCCTCTAGATGGCTCCTCTACCTCCCTCGACCACCTCCTCGACCACCTCCTCTAGATGGCTCCTCTACCTCCCTCGACCACCTCCCTCTAGATGGCTCCTCTACCTCCCTCGACCACCTCCCTCTAGATGGCTCCTCTACCTCCCTCGACCACCTCCCTCTAGATGGCTCTCTACCACCTCCTCGACCACCTCCTCTAGATGGCTCCTCTACCACCTCCCTCGACCACCTCCCTCTAGATGGCTCCTCTACCTCCCTCGACCACCTCCCTCTAGATGGCTCCTTTACCTCCCTCGACCACCTCCCTCTAGATGGCTCCTCTACCTCCCTCGACCACCTCACTCTAGATGGCTCCTCTACCTCCCTCTCCCTCTAGATGGCTCCTCTACCTCCATCCCTCTAGATGGCGCCTCTACCTCCCTCCCTCTAGATGGCGCCTCTACCTCCCTCTCCTATCCAATTTTACCTTTATTTAACTCAGCAAGTCAGTCACTACTACAGACCAGACGGGGTAGCGGTCCACTACTATAGACCAGACCAGACGGGGTAGCGGTCCACTACTACAGACCAGACCAGACGGGGTAGCGGTCCACTACTACAGACCAGACCAGACGGGGTAGCGGTCCACTACTATAGACCAGACCAGACGGGGTAGCGGTCCACTACTATAGACCAGACCAGACGGGGTAGCGGTCCACTACTATAGACCAGACGGGATAGCGGTCCACTACTATAGACCAGACGGGATAGCGGTCCACTACTATAGACCAGACGAGGTAGCGGTCCACTACTATAGACCAGACGAGGTAGCGGTCCACTACTATAGACCAGACGGGGTAGCGGTCCACTACTATAGACCAGACCAGACGGGGTAGCGGTCCACTACTATAGACCAGACCAGACGGGGTAGCGGTCCACTACTATAGACCAGACCAGACGGGGTAGCGGTCCACTACTACAGACCAGACGGGGTAGCGGTCCACTACTACAGACCAGACGGGGTAGCGGTCCACTACTATAGACCAGACCAGAGGGGGTAGCGGTCCACTACTATAGACCAGACCAGAAGGGGTAGCGGTCCACTACTACAGACCAGACGGGGTAGCGGTCCACAGACCAGACAAGGGTAGCGGTCCACTACTATAGACCAGACAGAGGGGGTAGCGGTCCACTACTATAGACCAGACCAGACGGGGTAGCGGTCCACTACTATAGACCAGACCAGACGGGGTAGCGGTCCACTACTATAGACCAGACCAGACGGGGTAGCGGTCCACTACTATAGACCAGACCAGACGGGGTAGCGGTCCACTACTATAGACCAGACCAGACGGGGTAGCGGTCCACTACTATAGACCAGACCAGACGGGGTAGCGGTCCACTACTATAGACCAGACCAGACGGGTAGCGGTCCACTACTATAGACCAGACCAGACGGGTAGCGGTCCACTACTATAGACCCAGACGGGTAGCGGTCCACTACTATAGACCAGACGGGTAGCGGTCCACTACTATAGACCAGACCAGGGGTAGCGGTCCACTACTATAGACCAGACCAGACGGGGTAGCGGTCCACTACTATAGACCAGACAGACGGGGTCCACTAGCGGTCCACTACTATAGACCAGACGGGGTAGCGGTCCACTACTATAGACCAGACCAGACGGGGTAGCGGTCCACTACTATAGACCAGACCAGAGGGGGTAGCGGTCCACTACTATAGACCAGACCAGACGGGGTAGCGGTCCACTACTATAGACCAGACGGGGTAGCGGTCCACTACTATAGACCAGACCAGACGGGGTAGCGGTCCACTACTATAGACCAGACCAGACGGGGTAGCGGTCCACTACTATAGACCAGACCAGACGGGGTAGCGGTCCACTACTATAGACCAGACGGGGTAGCGGTCCACTACTATAGACCAGACCAGACGGGGTAGCGGTCCACTACTATAGACCAGACCAGACGGGGTAGCGGTCCACTACTATAGACCAGACCAGACGGGTAGCGGTCCACTACTATAGACCAGACCAGACGGGTAGCGGTCCACTACTATAGACCAGACAGGGGTAGCGGTCCACTACTATAGACCAGACGGGGTAGCGGTCCACTACTATAGACCAGACCAGACGGGGTAGCGGTCCACTACTATAGACCAGACCAGACGGGGTAGCGGTCCACTACTATAGACCAGACCAGACGGGGTAGCGGTCCACTACTATAGACCAGACCAGACGGGGTAGCGGTCCACTACTATAGACCAGACCAGACGGGGTAGCGGTCCACTACTATAGACCAGACCAGACGGGGTAGCGGTCCACTACTAGACCAGACCAGACGGGGTAGCGGTCCACTACTATAGACCAGACCAGACGGGGTAGCGGTCCACTACTATAGACCAGACCAGACGGGGTAGCGGTCCACTACTATAGACCAGACCAGGGGTAGCGGTCCACTACTATAGACCAGACCAGGGGTAGCGGTCCACTACTATAGACCAGACCAGACGGGGTAGCGGTCCACTACTATAGACCAGACCAGAGGGGGTAGCGGTCCACTACTATAGACCAGACAGGGGTAGCGGTCCACTACTATAGACCAGACCAGACGGGGTAGCGGTCCACTACTATAGACCAGACGGGGTAGCGGTCCACACTATAGACCAGACCAGACGGGGTAGCGGTCCACTACTATAGACCAGACCAGACGGGGTAGCGGTCCACTACTAGACCAGACCAGACGGGGTAGCGGTCCACTACTATAGACCAGACGGGGTAGCGTCCACTACTACAGACCAGACGGGGTAGCGGTCCACTACTATAGACCAGACGGGGTAGCGGTCCACTACTATAGACCAGACAGGGGTAGCGGTCCACTACTATAGACCAGACCAGACGGGGTAGCGGTCCACTACTATAGACCCGGGTAGTCCACTACTATAGACCAGACGGGGTAGCGGTCCACTACTATAGACCAGACCAGACGGGGTAGCGGTCCACTACTATAGACCAGACCAGACGGGGTAGCGGTCCACTACTATAGACCAGACCAGACGGGTAGCGGTCCACTACTATAGACCAGACCAGACGGGGTAGCGGTCCACTACTATAGACCAGACCAGACCACGGGGTAGCGGTCCACTACTATAGACCAGACGGGTAGCGGTCCACTACTATAGACCAGACCAGACGGGGTAGCGGTCCACTACTATAGACCAGACCAGACGGGGTAGCGGTCCACTACTATAGACCAGACCAGAGGGGGTAGCGGTCCACTACTATAGACCAGACGGGGTAGCGGTCCACTACTATAGACCAGACGGGGTAGCGGTCCACTACTATAGACCAGACGGGGTAGCGGTCCACTACTATAGACCAGACCAGACGGGGTAGCGGTCCACTACTATAGACCAGACGGGGTAGCGGTCCACTACTATAGACCAGACCAGACGGGGTAGCGGTCCACTACTATAGACCAGACCAGACGGGGTAGCGGTCCACTACTATAGACCAGACCAGACGGGGTAGCGGTCCACTACTATAGACCAGACCAGACGGGGTAGCGGTCCACTACTATAGACCAGACCAGACGGGGTAGCGGTCCACTACTATAGACCAGACCAGACGGGGTAGCGGTCCACTACTATAGACCAGACCAGACGGGGTAGCGGTCCACTACTATAGACCAGACCAGACGGGGTAGCGGTCCACTACTATAGACCAGACAGGGTAGCGGTCCACTACTATAGACCAGACGGGGTAGCGGTCCACTACTATAGACCAGACAGACGGGGTAGCGGTCCACTACTATAGACCAGACGGGGTAGCGGTCCACTACTATAGACCAGACCAGACGGGTAGCGGTCCACTACTATAGACCAGACGGGGTAGCGGTCCACTACTATAGACCAGACCAGACGGGTAGCGGTCCACTACTATAGACCAGACGGGGTAGCGGTCCACTACTATAGACCAGACGGGTAGCGGTCCACTACTATAGACCAGACCAGACGGGGTAGCGGTCCACTACTATAGACCAGACCAGACGGGGTAGCGGTCCACTACTATAGACCAGACCAGACGGGGTAGCGGTCCACTACTATAGACCAGACCAGACGGGTAGCGGTCCACTACTATAGACCAGACCAGACGGGGTAGCGGTCCACTACTATAGACCAGACCAGACGGGGTAGCGGTCCACTACTATAGACCAGGGGTAGCGGTCCACTACTATAGACCAGACAGGGGTAGCGGTCCACTACTATAGACCAGACAGAGGGGGTAGCGGTCCACTACTATAGACCAGACCAGACGGGGTAGCGGTCCACTACTATAGACCAGACCAGACGGGGTAGCGGTCCACTACTATAGACCAGACCAGACGGGGTAGCGGTCCACTACTATAGACCAGACCAGACGGGTAGCGGTCCACTACTATAGACCAGACCAGACGGGGTAGCGGTCCACTACTATAGACCAGACCAGACGGGGTAGCGGTCCACTACTATAGACCAGACGGGGTAGCGGTCCACTACTATAGACCAGACGGGGTAGCGGTCCACTACTATAGACCAGACGGGGTAGCGGTCCACTACTATAGACCAGACCAGACGGGGTAGCGGTCCACTACTATAGACCAGACCAGACGGGGTAGCGGTCCACTACTATAGACCAGACCAGACGGGGTAGCGGTCCACTACTATAGACCAGACCAGACGGGGTAGCGGTCCACTACTATAGACCAGACAGAGGGGGTAGCGGTCCACTACTATAGACCAGACCAGAGGGGGTAGCGGTCCACTACTATAGACCAGACCAGAGGGGGTAGCGGTCCACTACTATAGACCAGACCAGACGGGGTAGCGGTCCACTACTATAGACCAGACGGGGTAGCGGTCCACTACTATAGACCAGACCAGACGGGGTAGCGGTCCACTACTATAGACCAGACCAGACGGGGTAGCGGTCCACTACTATAGACCAGACCAGACGGGGTAGCGGTCCACTACTATAGACCAGACCAGACGGGTAGCGGTCCACTACTATAGACCAGACGGGGTAGCGGTCCACTACTATAGACCAGACAGAGGGGTAGCGGTCCACTACTATAGACCAGACGGGGTAGCGGTCCACTACTATAGACCAGACAGGGGTAGCGGTCCACTACTATAGACCAGACCAGACGGGGTAGCGGTCCACTACTATAGACCAGACCAGACGGGGTAGCGGTCCACTACTATAGACCAGACCAGCGGTCCACTACTATAGACCAGACGGGTAGCGGTCCACTACTATAGACCAGACCAGACGGGGTAGTCCACTACTATAGACCAGACGGGGTAGCGGTCCACTACTATAGACCAGACCAGACGGGGGTAGCGGTCCACTACTATAGACCAGACCAGACGGGGTAGCGGTCCACTACTATAGACCAGACCAGACGGGTAGCGGTCCACTACTATAGACCAGACCAGACGGGGTAGCGGTCCACTACTATAGACCAGACCAGACGGGGTAGCGGTCCACTACTATAGACCAGACCAGACGGGTAGCGGTCCACTACTATAGACCAGACGGGGTAGCGGTCCACTACTATAGACCAGACCAGACGGGGTAGCGTCCACTACTATAGACCAGACCAGACGGGGTAGCGGTCCACTACTATAGACCAGACCAGACGGGGTAGCGGTCCACTACTATAGACCAGACCAGACGGGGTAGCGGTCCACTACTATAGACCAGACGGGGTAGCGGTCCACTACTATAGACCAGACCAGACGGGGTAGCGGTCCACTACTATAGACCAGACAGGGGTAGCGGTCCACTACTATAGACCAGACGGGGTAGCGGTCCACTACTATAGACCAGACCAGACGGGGTAGCGGTCCACTACTATAGACCAGACCGGGGTAGCGGTCCACTACTATAGACCAGACGGGTAGCGGTCCACTACTATAGACCAGACCAGAGGGGGTAGCGGTCCACTACTATAGACCAGACAGGGGTAGTCCACTACTATAGACCAGACCAGACGGGGTAGCGGTCCACTACTATAGACCAGACCAGGGGTAGCGGTCCACTACTATAGACCAGACAGACGGGTAGCGGTCCACTACTATAGACCAGACAGGGGTAGCGGTCCACTACTATAGACCAGACCAGACGGGGTAGCGGTCCACTACTATAGACCAGACCAGACGGGGTAGCGGTCCACTACTATAGACCAGACCAGACGGGGTAGCGGTCCACTACTATAGACCAGACCAGACGGGGTAGCGGTCCACTACTATAGACCAGACCAGACGGGGTAGCGGTCCACTACTATAGACCAGACGGGGTAGCGGTCCACTACTATAGACCAGACCAGACGGGGTAGCGGTCCACTACTATAGACCAGACGGGGTAGCGGTCCACTACTATAGACCAGACGGGGTAGCGGTCCACTACTATAGACCAGACGGGGTAGCGGTCCACTACTATAGACCAGACCAGACGGGGTAGCGGTCCACTACTATAGACCAGACCAGACGGGGTAGCGGTCCACTACTATAGACCAGACGGGGTAGCGGTCCACTACTATAGACCAGACTACAGACCAGACGGGGTAGCGGTCCACTACTATAGACCAGACCAGACGGGGTAGCGGTCCACTACTATAGACCAGACCAGACGGGGTAGCGGTCCACTACTATAGACCAGACCAGACGGGGTAGGGTCCACTACTATAGACCAGCGGTCCACTACTATAGACCAGACCAGACGGGGTAGCGGTCCACTACTATAGACCAGACCAGACGGGGTAGCGGTCCACTACTAGACCAGACCAGGGGTAGCGGTCCACTACTATAGACCAGACCAGACGGGGTAGCGGTCCACTACTATAGACCAGACCAGACGGGGTAGCGGTCCACTACTATAGACCAGACCAGGGGTAGCGGTCCACTACTATAGACCAGACCAGACGGGGTAGCGGTCCACTACTATAGACCAGACGGGGTAGCGGTCCACTACTATAGACCAGACGGGGTAGCGGTCCACTACTATAGACCGGGGTAGCGGTCCACTACTATAGACCAGACGGGGTAGCGGTCCACTACTATAGACCAGACCAGACGGGGTAGCGGTCCACTACTATAGACCAGACGGGGTAGTCCACTACTATAGACCAGACCAGACGGGGTAGCGGTCCACTACTATAGACCAGACGGGGTAGCGGTCCACTACTAGATAGACCAGACCAGACGGGGTAGCGGTCCACTACTATAGACCAGACCAGACGGGGTAGCGGTCCACTACTATAGACCAGACCAGACGGGGTAGCGGTCCACTACTATAGATAGACCAGACGGGGTAGCGGTCCACTACTATAGACCAGACAGGGGTAGCGGTCCACTACTATAGACCAGACCAGACGGGGTAGCGGTCCACTACTATAGACCAGACCAGACCAGGGGTAGCGGTCCACTACTAGACCAGACCAGACGGGTAGCGGTCCACTACTACAGACCAGACGGGGTAGCGGTCCACTACTATAGACCAGACGGGGTAGCGGTCCACTACTATAGACCAGACGGGGTAGCGGTCCACTACTATAGACCAGACGGGGTAGCGGTCCACTACTATAGACCAGACCAGACGGGGTAGCGGTCCACTACTATAGACCAGACCAGACGGGTAGCGGTCCACTACTATAGACCAGACCAGACGGGGTAGCGGTCCACTACTATAGACCAGACAGACGGGGTAGCGGTCCACTACTATAGACCAGACGGGGTAGCGGTCCACTACTATAGACCAGACGGGGTAGCGGTCCACTACTATAGACCAGACCAGACGGGGTAGCGGTCCACTACTATAGACCAGACCAGACGGGGTAGGGTCCACTACTATAGACCAGCGTCCACTACTATAGACCAGACCAGACGGGGTAGCGGTCCACTACTATAGACCAGACCAGACGGGGTAGCGGTCCACTACTATAGACCAGACCGGGGTAGCGGTCCACTACTATAGACCAGACAGGGGTAGCGGTCCACTACTATAGACCAGACCAGACGGGGTAGCGGTCCACTACTATAGACCAGACCAGACGGGGTAGCGGTCCACTACTATAGACCAGACCAGGGGTAGCGGTCCACTACTATAGACCAGACCAGACGGGGTAGCGGTCCACTACTATAGACCAGACCAGACGGGGTAGCGGTCCACTACTATAGACCAGACAGACGGGGTAGCGGTCCACTACTATAGACCAGACCAGACGGGGTAGCGGTCCACTACTATAGACCAGACCAGACGGGGTAGCGGTCCACTACTAGACCAGACCAGACGGGGTAGCGGTCCACTACTATAGACCAGACCAGACGGGGTAGTCCACTACTATAGACCAGACCAGGGGTAGCGGTCCACTACTATAGACCAGACCAGACGGGTAGCGGTCCACTACTATAGACCAGACCAGACGGGGTAGCGGTCCACTACTATAGACCAGACGGGGTAGCGGTCCACTACTATAGACCAGACCAGACGGGGTAGCGGTCCACTACTATAGACCAGACCAGACGGGGTAGCGGTCCACTACTATAGACCAGACCAGACGGGGTAGCGGTCCACTACTATAGACCAGACCAGACGGGTAGCGGTCCACTACTATAGACCAGACGGGGTAGCGGTCCACTACTATAGACCAGACCAGACGGGGTAGCGGTCCACTACTATAGACCAGACCAGACGGGGTAGCGGTCCACTACTATAGACCAGACCAGACGGGGTAGCGGTCCACTACTATAGACCAGACCAGACGGGGTAGCGGTCCACTACTATAGACCAGACCAGACGGGGTAGCGGTCCACTACTATAGACCAGACCAGACGGGGTAGCGGTCCACTACTATAGACCAGACGGGGTAGCGGTCCACTACTATAGACCAGACCAGACGGGGTAGCGGTCCACTACTATAGACCAGACCAGACGGGGTAGCGGTCCACTACTATAGACCAGACGGGGTAGCGGTCCACTACTATAGACCAGACGGGGTAGCGGTCCACTACTATAGACCAGACCAGACGGGGTAGCGGTCCACTACTATAGACCAGACCAGACGGGGTAGCGGTCCACTACTATAGACCAGACGGGGTAGCGGTCCACTACTATAGACCAGACGGGGTAGCGGTCCACTACTATAGACCAGACCAGACGGGTAGCGGTCCACTACTATAGACCAGACGGGGTAGCGGTCCACTACTATAGACCAGACGGGGTAGCGGTCCACTACTATAGACCAGACCAGACGGGGTAGCGGTCCACTACTATAGACCAGACAGGGTAGCGGTCCACTACTATAGACCAGACCAGACGGGGTAGCGGTCCACTACTATAGACCAGACAGGGGTAGCGGTCCACTACTATAGACCAGACCAGACGGGGTAGTCCACTACTATAGACCAGACCAGGGGTAGCGGTCCACTACTATAGACCAGACCGGGGTAGCGGTCCACTACTATAGACCAGACGGGGTAGCGGTCCACTACTATAGACCAGACAGACGGGGTAGCGGTCCACTACTATAGACCAGACGGGGTAGCGGTCCACTACTATAGACCAGACCAGGGTAGCGGTCCACTACTATAGACCAGACCAGACGGGGTAGCGGTCCACTACTATAGACCAGACCAGACGGGGTAGCGGTCCACTACTATAGACCAGACCAGACGGGGTAGCGGTCCACTACTATAGACCAGACCGGGGTAGCGGTCCACTACTATAGACCAGACCAGACGGGTAGCGGTCCACTACTATAGACCAGACGGGGTAGCGGTCCACTACTATAGTCCACTACTATAGACCAGACGGGGTAGCGGTCCACTACTATAGACCAGACCAGACGGGGTAGCGGTCCACTACTATAGACCAGACCAGACGGGGTAGCGGTCCACTACTATAGACCAGACCAGACGGGTAGCGGTCCACTACTATAGACCAGACCAGACGGGGTAGCGGTCCACTACTATAGACCAGACCAGACGGGGTAGCGGTCCACTACTATAGACCAGACGGGGTAGCGGTCCACTACTATAGACCAGACCAGACGGGGTAGCGGTCCACTACTATAGACCAGACGGGGTAGCGGTCCACTACTATAGACCAGACGGGGTAGCGGTCCACTACTATAGACCAGACCAGACGGGGTAGCGGTCCACTACTATAGACCAGACGGGTAGTCCACTACAGACCAGACGGGGTAGCGGTCCACACTATAGACCAGACCAGACGGGGTAGCGGTCCACTACTATAGACCAGACCAGACGGGGTAGCGGTCCACTACTATAGACCAGACCAGGGTAGCGGTCCACTACTAGACCAGACCAGACGGGGTAGCGGTCCACTACTATAGACCAGACCAGACGGGGTAGCGGTCCACTACTATAGACCAGACAGACGGGGTAGCGGTCCACTACTATAGACCAGACGGGGTAGCGGTCCACTACTATAGACCAGACCAGACGGGTAGCGGTCCACTACTATAGACCAGACCAGACGGGGTAGCGGTCCACTACTATAGACCAGACCAGACGGGGTAGCGGTCCACTACTATAGACCAGACCAGACGGGGTAGCGGTCCACTACTATAGACCAGACCAGAGTCCACTACTATAGACCAGACGGGGTAGCGGTCCACTACTATAGACCAGACGGGGTAGCGGTCCACTACTAGACCAGACCAGACGGGGTAGCGGTCCACTACTATAGACCAGACCAGACGGGTAGCGGTCCACTACTATAGACCAGACCAGACGGGGTAGCGGTCCACTACTATAGACCAGACCAGACGGGGTAGCGGTCCACTACTATAGACCAGACCAGACGGGGTAGCGGTCCACTACTATAGACCAGACGGGGTAGCGGTCCACTACTATAGACCAGACGGGTAGCGGTCCACTACTATAGACCAGACCAGACGGGGTAGCGGTCCACTACTATAGACCAGACCAGACTATAGACCAGACCAGACGGGGTAGCGGTCCACTACTATAGACCAGACCAGACGGGGTAGCGGTCCACTACTATAGACCAGACCAGACGGGGTAGCGGTCCACTACTATAGACCAGACCAGGGGTAGCGGTCCACTACTATAGACCAGACAGGGGTAGCGGTCCACTACTATAGACCAGACCAGACGGGGTAGCGGTCCACTACTATAGACCAGACCAGACGGGGTAGCGGTCCACTACTATAGACCAGACCAGGGGGTAGCGGTCCACTACTATAGACCAGACGGGGAGCGGTCCACTACTATAGACCGACCAGAGGGGGTAGCGGTCCACTACTATAGACCAGACCAGACGGGGTAGCGGTCCACTACTATAGACCAGACGAGGGGTAGCGGTCCACTACTATAGACCAGACCAGACGGGGTAGCGGTCCACTACTATAGACCAGACCAGACGGGGTAGCGGTCCACTACTATAGACCAGACCAGAGGGGTAGCGGTCCACTACTATAGACCAGAGTCCACTACTATAGACCAGACGGGGTAGCGGTCCACTACTATAGACCAGACGGGGTAGCGGTCCACTACTATAGACCAGACGGGGTAGCGGTCCACTACTATAGACCAGACCAGACGGGGTAGCGGTCCACTACTATAGACCAGACCAGACGGGGTAGCGGTCCACTACTATAGACCAGACGGGGTAGCGGTCCACTACTATAGACCAGACGGGGTAGCGGTCCACTACTATAGACCAGACCAGACGGGGTAGCGGTCCACTACTACAGACCAGACGGGGTAGCGGTCCACTACTATAGACCAGACCAGACGGGGTAGCGGTCCACTACTATAGACCAGACCAGACGGGGTAGCGGTCCACTACTATAGACCAGACCAGACGGGGTAGCGGTCCACTACTATAGACCAGACCAGACGGGGTAGCGGTCCACTACTATAGACCAGACGGGGTAGCGGTCCACTACTATAGACCAGACCAGACGGGGTAGCGGTCCACTACTATAGACCAGACAGGGTAGCGGTCCACTACTACAGACCAGACGGGGTAGCGGTCCACTACTATAGACCAGACGGGGTAGCGGTCCACTACTATAGACCAGACCAGACGGGGTAGCGGTCCACTACTATAGACCAGACCAGACGGGGTAGCGGTCCACTACTATAGACCAGACCAGACGGGGTAGCGGTCCACTACTATAGACCAGACCAGACGGGGTAGCGGTCCACTACTATAGACCAGACCAGACGGGGTAGCGGTCCACTACTATAGACCAGACCAGACGGGGTAGCGGTCCACTACTATAGACCAGACCAGACGGGGTAGCGGTCCACTACTATAGACCAGACCAGACGGGGTAGCGGTCCACTACTATAGACCAGACCAGACGGGGTAGCGGTCCACTACTATAGACCAGACCAGACGGGGTAGCGGTCCACTACTATAGACCAGACCAGACGGGGTAGCGGTCCACTACTATAGACCAGACCAGACGGGGTAGCGGTCCACTACTATAGACCAGACGGGGTAGCGGTCCACTACTATAGACCAGACGGGGTAGCGGTCCACTACTATAGACCAGACAGACGGGGTAGCGGTCCACTACTATAGACCAGACCAGACGGGTAGCGGTCCACTACTATAGACCAGACCAGACGGGGTAGCGGTCCACTACTATAGACCAGACGGGGTAGCGGTCCACTACTATAGACCAGACCAGACGGGGTAGCGGTCCACTACTATAGACCAGACCAGACGGGGTAGCGGTCCACTACTATAGACCAGACCAGACGGGGTAGCGGTCCACTACTATAGACCAGACCAGACGGGGTAGCGGTCCACTACTATAGACCAGACCAGACGGGGTAGCGGTCCACTACTATAGACCAGACAGGGGTAGCGGTCCACTACTATAGACCAGACAGACGGGGTAGCGGTCCACTACTATAGACCAGACCAGACGGGGTAGCGGTCCACTACTATAGACCAGACGGGGTAGCGGTCCACTACTATAGACCAGACGGGGTAGCGGTCCACTACTATAGACCAGACGGGGTAGCGGTCCACTACTATAGACCAGACGGGGTAGCGGTCCACTACTATAGACCAGACCAGACGGGGTAGCGGTCCACTACTATAGACCAGACCAGACGGGGTAGCGGTCCACTACTAGACCAGACCAGACGGGTAGCGGTCCACTACTATAGACCAGACCAGACGGGGTAGCGGTCCACTACTATAGACCAGACGGGGTAGCGGTCCACTACTATAGACCAGACCAGACGGGGTAGCGGTCCACTACTATAGACCAGACCAGACGGGGTAGCGGTCCACTACTATAGACCAGACCAGACGGGGTAGCGGTCCACTACTATAGACCAGACCAGACGGGGTAGCGGTCCACTACTATAGACCAGACCAGACGGGGTAGCGGTCCACTACTACAGACCAGACGGGGTAGCGGTCCACTACTATAGACCAGACCAGACGGGGTAGCGGTCCACTACTATAGACCAGACGGGGTAGCGGTCCACTACTATAGACCAGACGGGGTAGCGGTCCACTACTATAGACCAGACCGGGGTAGCGGTCCACTACTATAGACCAGACGGGGTAGCGGTCCAGACTATAGGGGTAGCGGTCCACTACTATAGACCAGACGGGGTAGCGGTCCACTACTATAGACCAGACCAGACGGGTAGCGGTCCACTACTATAGACCAGACCAGACGGGGTAGCGGTCCACTACTATAGAGACCAGACGGGGTAGCGGTCCACTACTATAGACCAGACCAGACGGGGTAGCGGTCCACTACTATAGACCAGACCAGACGGGGTAGCGGTCCACTACTATAGACCAGACCAGACGGGGTAGCGGTCCACTACTATAGACCAGACAGACGGGGTAGCGGTCCACTACTATAGACCAGACGGGGTAGCGGTCCACTACTATAGACCAGACGGGGTAGCGGTCCACTACTATAGACCAGACGGGGTAGCGGTCCACTACTATAGACCAGACCAGACGGGGTAGCGGTCCACTACTATAGACCAGACCAGGGGTAGCGGTCCACTACTATAGACCAGACCAGACGGGGTAGCGGTCCACTACTATAGACCAGACAGACGGGGTAGCGGTCCACTACTATAGACCAGACAGCGGTCCACTACTATAGATAGACCAGACGGGGTAGCGGTCCACTACTATAGACCAGACCAGACGGGGTAGCGGTCCACTACTATAGACCAGACGGGGTAGCGGTCGTCCACTACTATAGACCAGACCGGGGTAGCGGTCCACTACTATAGACCAGACCAGACGGGGTAGCGGTCCACTACTATAGACCAGACCAGACGGGGTAGCGGTCCACTACTATAGACCAGACCAGACGGGGTAGCGGTCCACTACTATAGACCAGACGGGGTAGCGGTCCACTACTATAGACCAGACCAGACGGGGTAGCGGTCCACTACTATAGACCAGACCAGACGGGGTAGCGGTCCACTACTATAGACCAGACCAGACGGGGTAGCGGTCCACTACTATAGACCAGACCAGACGGGGTAGCGGTCCACTACTATAGACCAGACCAGACGGGGTAGCGGTCCACTACTATAGACCAGACCAGACGGGGTAGCGGTCCACTACTATAGACCAGACGGGGTAGCGGTCCACTACTATAGACCAGACCAGACGGGGTAGCGGTCCACTACTATAGACCAGACCAGACGGGGTAGCGGTCCACTACTATAGACCAGAAGGGGTAGCGGTCCACTACTATAGACCAGACCAGACGGGGTAGCGGTCCACTACTATAGACCAGACGGGGTAGCGGTCCACTACTATAGACCAGACGGGGTAGCGGTCCACTACTATAGACCAGACCAGACGGGGTAGCGGTCCACTACTATAGACCAGACCAGACGGGGTAGCGGTCCACTACTATAGACCAGACCAGACGGGGTAGCGGTCCACTACTATAGACCAGACGGGGTAGCGGTCCACTACTATAGACCAGACGGGGTAGCGGTCCACTACTATAGACCAGACCAGACGGGGTAGCGGTCCACTACTATAGACCAGACCAGACGGGGTAGCGGTCCACTACTATAGACCAGACCAGACGGGGTAGCGGTCCACTACTATAGACCAGACCAGACGGGGTAGCGGTCCACTACTATAGACCAGACCGGGGTAGCGGTCCACTACTATAGACCAGACCAGACGGGGTAGCGGTCCACTACTATAGACCAGACCAGACGGGGTAGCGGTCCACTACTATAGACCAGACCAGACGGGGTAGCGGTCCACTACTATAGACCAGACCAGACGGGGTAGTCCACTACTATAGACCAGAGGGGGTAGCGGTCCACTACTAGACCAGACCAGACGGGGTAGCGGTCCACTACTATAGACCAGACCAGACGGGGTAGCGGTCCACTACTATAGACCAGACCAGACGGGGTAGCGGTCCACTACTATAGACCAGACCAGACGGGTAGCGGTCCACTACTATAGACCAGACAGTGGGTAGCGGTCCACTACTAGACCAGACAGACGGGGTAGTCCACTACTATAGACCAGACGGGGTAGCGGTCCACTACTATAGACCAGACCGGGGTAGCGGTCCACTACTATAGACCAGACCAGACGGGTAGCGGTCCACTACTATAGACCAGACCAGACGGGGTAGCGGTCCACTACTATAGACCAGACGGGGTAGCGGTCCACTACTATAGACCAGACGGGGTAGCGGTCCACTACTATAGACCAGACCAGACGGGGTAGCGGTCCACTACTATAGACCAGACGGGGTAGCGGTCCACTACTATAGACCAGACCAGACGGGGTAGCGGTCCACTACTATAGACCAGACGGGGAGCGGTCCACTACTATAGACCAGACAGACGGGTAGCGGTCCACTACTATAGACCAGACCAGACGGGGTAGCGGTCCACTACTATAGACCAGACCAGACGGGGTAGCGGTCCACTACTATAGACCAGACCAGACGGGGTAGCGGTCCACTACTATAGACCAGACGGGGTAGCGGTCCACTACTATAGACCAGACGGGGTAGCGGTCCACTACTATAGACCAGACGGGGTAGCGGTCCACTACTATAGACCAGACGGGGTAGCGGTCCACTACTATAGACCAGACCAGACGGGGTAGCGGTCCACTACTATAGACCAGACCAGACGGGGTAGCGGTCCACTACTATAGACCAGACCAGACGGGGTAGCGGTCCACTACTATAGACCAGACCAGACGGGGTAGCGGTCCACTACTATAGACCAGACCAGACGGGGTAGCGGTCCACTACTATAGACCAGACCAGAGGGGGTAGCGGTCCACTACTATAGACCAGACGGGGTAGCGGTCCACTACTATAGACCAGACCAGACGGGGTAGCGGTCCACTACTATAGACCAGACGGGGTAGCGGTCCACTACTATAGACCAGACGGGGTAGCGGTCCACTACTATAGACCAGGGGTAGCGGTCCACTACTATAGACCAGACCAGACGGGGTAGCGGTCCACTACTATAGACCAGACCAGACGGGGTAGCGGTCCACTACTATAGACCAGAGGGGGTAGCGGTCCACTACTATAGACCAGACGGGGTAGCGGTCCACTACTATAGACCAGACCACGGGGTAGCGGTCCACTACTATAGACCAGACCAGACGGGGTAGCGGTCCACTACTATAGACCAGACAGACTATAGACCAGACAGGGGTAGCGGTCCACTACTATAGACCAGACCAGACGGGGTAGCGGTCCACTACTATAGACCAGACCAGACGGGTAGCGGTCCACTACTAGACCAGACCAGACGGGGTAGCGGTCCACTACTATAGACCAGAGGGGGTAGCGGTCCACTACTATAGACCAGACCAGGGGTAGCGGTCCACTACTATAGACCAGACCAGACGGGGTAGCGGTCCACTACTATAGACCAGACCAGACGGGGTAGCGGTCCACTACTATAGACCAGACCAGACGGGGTAGCGGTCCACTACTATAGACCAGACCAGACGGGGTAGCGGTCCACTACTATAGACCAGACGGGGTAGCGGTCCACTACTATAGACCAGACGGGGTAGCGGTCCACTACTATAGACCAGACGGGGTAGCGGTCCACTACTATAGACCAGACGGGGTAGCGGTCCACTACTATAGACCAGACGGGGTAGCGGTCCACTACTATAGACCAGACGGGGTAGCGGTCCACTACTATAGACCAGACCAGACGGGGTAGCGGTCCACTACTATAGACCAGACGGGGTAGCGGTCCACTACTATCCAGCGGTCCACTACTATAGACCAGACCAGACGGGGTAGCGGTCCACTACTATAGACCAGACGGGTAGCGGTCCACTACTATAGACCAGACGGGGTAGCGGTCCACTACTATAGACCAGACCAGACGGGGTAGCGGTCCACTACTAGACCAGATAGACCAGACCAGACGGGGTAGCGGTCCACTACTATAGACCAGACCAGACGGGGTAGCGGTCCACTACTATAGACCAGACCAGACGGGGTAGCGGTCCACTACTATAGACCAGACGGGGTAGCGGTCCACTACTATAGACCAGACCAGACGGGGTAGCGGTCCACTACTATAGACCAGACCAGACGGGGTAGCGGTCCACTACTATAGACCAGACCAGACGGGGTAGCGGTCCACTACTATAGACCAGACCGGGGTAGCGGTCCACTACTATAGACCAGACGGGGTAGCGGTCCACTACTATAGACCAGACCAGACGGGGTAGCGGTCCACTACTATAGACCAGACAGAGGGGTAGCGGTCCACTACTATAGACCAGACCGGTCCACTACTATAGACCAGACAGACGGGGTAGCGGTCCACTACTATAGACCAGACGGGGTAGCGGTCCACTACTATAGACCAGACCAGACGGGGTAGCGGTCCACTACTATAGACCAGACCAGACGGGGTAGCGGTCCACTACTATAGACTATAGACCAGACCAGACGGGGTAGCGGTCCACTACTATAGACCAGACCAGACGGGGTAGCGGTCCACTACTATAGACCAGACGGGGTAGCGGTCCACTACTATAGACCAGACCAGAGGGGGTAGCGGTCCACTACTATAGACCAGACGGGGTAGCGGTCCACTACTATAGACCAGACGGGGTAGCGGTCCACTACTATAGACCAGACCAGACGGGGTAGCGGTCCACTACTATAGACCAGACCGGGGTAGACCTATAGACCAGACGGGGTAGCGGTCCACTACTATAGACCAGACCAGATGGGGTAGACTACTATAGACCAGACCAGGGGTAGCGGTCCACTACTATAGACCAGACGGGGTAGCGGTCCACTACTATAGACCAGACCAGACGGGGTAGCGGTCCACTACTATAGACCAGACCAGACGGGGTAGCGGTCCACTACTATAGACCAGACGGGGTAGCGGTCCACTACTATAGACCAGACGGGGTAGCGGTCCACTACTATAGACCAGACCAGACGGGGTAGCGGTCCACTACTATACTATAGACCAGACCAGACAGGGGTAGCGGTCCACTACTATAGACCCAGACGGGGTAGCGGTCCACTACTATAGACCAGACGGGGTAGCGGTCCACTACTATAGACCAGACGGGGTAGCGGTCCACTACTATAGACCAGACGGGGTAGCGGTCCACTACTATAGACCAGACGGGGTAGCGGTCCACTACTATAGACCAGACGGGGTAGCGGTCCACTACTATAGACCAGACGGGGTAGCGGTCCACTACTATAGACCAGACCAGACGGGGTAGCGGTCCACTACTATAGACCAGACCAGACGGGGTAGCGGTCCACTACTATAGACCAGACCAGACGGGGTAGCGGTCCACTACTATAGACCAGACCAGACGGGGAGCGGTCCCACTATAGACCAGACGGGGTAGCGGTCCACTACTATAGACCAGACGGGGTAGCGGTCCACTACTATAGACCAGACAGACGGGTAGCGGTCCACTACTATAGACCAGACAGGGGTAGCGGTCCACTACTATAGACCAGACCAGACGGGGTAGCGGTCCACTACTATAGACCAGACGGGGTAGCGGTCCACTACTATAGACCAGACCAGACGGGGTAGCGGTCCACTACTATAGACCAGACCAGACGGGGTAGCGGTCCACTACTATAGACCAGACGGGGTAGCGGTCCACTACTATAGACCAGACAGGGTAGCGGTCCACTACTATAGACCAGACCAGACAGGGTAGCGGTCCACTACTATAGACCAGACCTATAGACCAGGGGGTAGCGGTCCACTACTATAGACCAGACCAGACGGGTAGCGGTCCACTACTATAGACCAGACCAGACGGGGTAGCGGTCCACTACTATAGACCAGACCAGACGGGGTAGCGGTCCACTACTATAGACCAGACCAGACGGGGTAGCGGTCCACTACTATAGACCAGACCAGACGGGGTAGCGGTCCACTACTATAGACCAGACGGGGTAGCGGTCCACTACTATAGACCAGACCAGACGGGGTAGGTCCACTACTATAGACCAGACGGGGTAGCGGTCCACTACTATAGACCCGGGGTAGACTACTATAGACCAGACGGGGTAGCGGTCCACTACTATAGACCAGACCAGAGGGGGTAGCGGTCCACTACTATAGACCAGACCAGACGGGGTAGCGGTCCACTACTATAGACCAGACCAGACGGGGTAGCGGTCCACTACTATAGACCAGACCAGACGGGGTAGCGGTCCACTACTATAGACCAGACCAGACGGGGTAGCGGTCCACTACTATAGACCAGACCAGACGGGGTAGCGGTCCACTACTATAGACACAGACCAGACGGGGTAGCGGTCCACTACTATAGACCAGACGGGGTAGCGGTCCACTACTATAGACCAGACAGGGGTAGCGGTCCACTACTATAGACAGACGGGGTAGTCCACTACTATAGAGACCAGGGGTAGCGGTCCACTACTATAGACCAGACCAGACGGGTAGCGGTCCACTACTATAGACCAGACGGGGTAGCGGTCCACTACTATAGACCAGACAGACGGGGTAGCGGTCCACTACTATAGACCAGACCGGGGTAGCGGTCCACTACTATAGACCAGACGGGGTAGTCCACTACTATAGACCAGACCGGGGTAGCGGTCCACTACTATAGACCAGACCGGGGTAGCGGTCCACTACTATAGACCAGACCAGACGGGTAGCGGTCCACTACTATAGACCAGACCAGACGGGGTAGCGGTCCACTACTATAGACCAGACCAGACGGGGTAGCGGTCCACTACTATAGACCAGACGGGGTAGCGGTCCACTACTATAGACCAGACCAGACGGGGTAGCGGTCCACTACTATAGACCAGACAGGGTAGCGGTCCACTACTATAGACCAGACCAGACGGGGTAGCGGTCCACTACTATAGACCAGACCAGACGGGTAGCGGTCCACTACTATAGACCAGACCAGGGGTAGCGTCCACTACTATAGTCCACTACTATAGACCAGACAGACGGGGTAGCGGTCCACTACTATAGACCAGACCAGACGGGGTAGCGGTCCACTACTATAGACCAGACCAGACGGGTAGCGGTCCACTACTATAGACCAGACCAGACGGGGTAGCGGTCCACTACTATAGACCAGACCAGACGGGGTAGCGGTCCACTACTATAGACCAGACCAGACGGGGTAGCGGTCCACTACTATAGACCAGACGGGGTAGCGGTCCACTACTATAGACCAGACGGGGTAGCGGTCCACTACTATAGACCAGACCAGACGGGGTAGCGGTCCACTACTATAGACCAGACCAGACGGGGTAGCGGTCCACTACTATAGACCAGACCAGACGGGGTAGCGGTCCACTACTATAGACCAGACCAGACGGGGTAGCGGTCCACTACTATAGACCAGACGGGGTAGCGGTCCACTACTATAGACCAGACGGGGTAGCGGTCCACTACTATAGACCAGACCAGAGGGGGTAGCGGTCCACTACTATAGACCAGACGGGGTAGCGGTCCACTACTATAGACCAGACCAGACGGGGTAGCGGTCCACTACTATAGACCAGACCAGACGGGGTAGCGGTCCACTACTATAGACCAGACCAGACGGGGTAGCGGTCCACTACTATAGACCAGACCAGACGGGGTAGCGGTCCACTACTATAGACCAGACCAGACGGGGTAGCGGTCCACTACTATAGACCAGACCAGACGGGTAGCGGTCCACTACTATAGACCAGACCAGACGGGGTAGCGGTCCACTACTATAGACCAGACCAGACGGGGTAGCGGTCCACTACTATAGACCAGACCGGGTAGCGGTCCACTACTATAGACCAGACGGGGTAGCGGTCCACTACTATAGACCAGACCAGACGGGGTAGCGGTCCACTACTATAGACCAGACCAGACGGGGTAGCGGTCCACTACTATAGACCAGACCAGACGGGTAGCGGTCCACTACTATAGACCAGACGGGGTAGCGGTCCACTACTATAGACCAGACGGGGTAGCGGTCCACTACTATAGACCAGACGGGGTAGCGGTCCACTACTATAGACCAGACGGGGTAGCGGTCCACTACTATAGACCAGACGGGGTAGCGGTCCACTACTATAGACCAGACCAGACGGGGTAGCGGTCCACTACTATAGACCAGACGGGGTAGCGGTCCACTACTATAGACCAGACCAGACGGGGTAGCGGTCCACTACTACAGACCAGACGGGGTAGCGGTCCACTACTATAGACCAGACCAGACGGGGTAGCGGTCCACTACTATAGACCAGACGGGGTAGCGGTCCACTACTATAGACCAGACGGGGTAGCGGTCCACTACTATAGACCAGACCAGGGGTAGCGGTCCACTACTATAGACCAGACCAGACGGGGTAGCGGTCCACTACTATAGACCAGACGGGGTAGCGGTCCACTACTATAGACCAGACGGGGTAGCGGTCCACTACTATAGACCAGACGGGGTAGCGGTCCACTACTATAGACCAGACGGGGTAGCGGTCCACTACTATAGACCAGACCAGACGGGGTAGCGGTCCACTACTATAGACCAGACCAGAGGGGGTAGCGGTCCACTACTATAGACCAGACCAGAGGGGGTAGCGGTCCACTACTATAGACCAGACCAGACGGGGTAGCGGTCCACTACTATAGACCAGACCAGACGGGGTAGCGGTCCACTACTATAGACCAGACCAGACGGGGTAGCGGTCCACTACTATAGACCAGAAGGGGTAGCGGTCCACTACTATAGACCAGACGGGGTAGCGGTCCACTACTATAGACCAGACCAGACGGGGTAGCGGTCCACTACTATAGACCAGACCAGACGGGGTAGCGGTCCACTACTATAGACCAGACCAGACGGGGTAGCGGTCCACTACTATAGACCAGACGGGTAGCGGTCCACTACTATAGACCAGACCAGGGGTAGCGGTCCACTACTATAGACCAGACCAGACGGGGTAGCGGTCCACTACTATAGACCAGACCAGACGGGGTAGCGGTCCACTACTATAGACCAGACGGGGTAGCGGTCCACTACTATAGACCAGACGGGGTAGCGGTCCACTACTATAGACCAGACAGGGGTAGCGGTCCACTACTATAGACCAGACCAGACGGGGTAGCGGTCCACTACTATAGACCAGACGGGGTAGCGGTCCACTACTATAGACCAGACCAGACGGGGTAGCGGTCCACTACTATAGACCAGACCAGACGGGGTAGCGGTCCACTACTATAGACCAGACGGGGTAGCGGTCCACTACTATAGACCAGACCAGACGGGGTAGCGGTCCACTACTATAGACCAGACCAGACGGGTAGCGGTCCACTACTATAGACCAGACGGGGTAGCGGTCCACTACTATAGACCAGACCAGACGGGGTAGCGGTCCACTACTATAGACCAGACCAGACGGGGTAGCGGTCCACTACTATAGACCAGACCGGGGTAGCGGTCCACTACTATAGACCAGACCAGACGGGGTAGCGGTCCACTACTATAGACCAGACCAGACGGGGTAGCGGTCCACTACTATAGACCAGACGGGGTAGCGGTCCACTACTATAGACCAGACCAGACGGGTAGCGGTCCACTACTATAGACCAGACCAGACGGGGTAGCGGTCCACTACTATAGACCAGACCAGACGGGGTAGCGGTCCACTACTATAGACCAGACGGGGTAGCGGTCCACTACTATAGACCAGACCAGACGGGGTAGCGGTCCACTACTATAGACCAGACAGGGGTAGCGGTCCACTACTATAGACCAGACCAGACGGGGTAGCGGTCCACTACTATAGACCAGACCAGACGGGTAGCGGTCCACTACTATAGACCAGACAGACGGGGTAGCGGTCCACTACTATAGACCAGACCAGACGGGGTAGCGGTCCACTACTATAGACCAGACCAGACGGGGTAGCGGTCCACTACTATAGACCAGACCAGACGGGTAGCGGTCCACTACTATAGACCAGACCAGACGGGGTAGCGGTCCACTACTATAGACCAGACGGGTAGCGGTCCACTACTATAGACCAGACGGGGTAGCGGTATAGACCAGACCAGACGGGTAGCGGTCCACTACTATAGACCAGACCAGACGGGTAGCGGTCCACTACTATAGACCAGACCAGACGGGGTAGCGGTCCACTACTATAGACCAGACCAGACGGGTAGCGGTCCACTACTATAGACCAGACGGGGGTCCACTACTATAGACCAGACAGGGTAGCGGTCCACTACTATAGACCAGACCAGACGGGGTAGCGGTCCACTACTATAGACCAGACCAGACGGGGTAGCGGTCCACTACTATAGACCAGACCAGACGGGGTAGCGGTCCACTACTATAGACCAGACCAGACGGGGTAGCGGTCCACTACTATAGACCAGACGGGGTAGCGGTCCACTACTATAGACCAGACCAGACGGGGTAGCGGTCCACTACTATAGACCAGACCAGACGGGGTAGCGGTCCACTACTATAGACCAGACCAGACGGGGTAGCGGTCCACTACTATAGACCAGACCAGACGGGGTAGCGGTCCACTACTATAGACCAGACCAGACGGGGTAGCGGTCCACTACTATAGACCAGACCAGACGGGGTAGCGGTCCACTACTAGACCAGACCAGACGGGGTAGCGTCCACTACTATAGACCAGACCAGACGGGGTAGCGGTCCACTACTATAGACCAGACGGGGTAGCGGTCCACTACTATAGACCAGACCAGACGGGGTAGCGGTCCACTACTATAGACCAGACCAGACGGGGTAGCGGTCCACTACTATAGACCAGACCAGACGGGGTAGCGGTCCACTACTATAGACCAGACCAGACGGGGTAGCGGTCCACTACTATAGACCAGAGCGGTCCACTACTATAGACGGGGTAGCGGTCCACTACTATAGACCAGACAGGGGTAGCGGTCCACTACTATAGACCAGACCAGACGGGGTAGCGGTCCACTACTATAGACCAGACCAGACGGGTAGCGGTCCACTACTATAGACCAGACGGGGTAGCGGTCCACTACTATAGACCAGACGGGGTAGCGGTCCACTACTATGACCAGACCAGACGGGGGTCCACTACTATAGACCAGACGGGGTAGCGGTCCACTACTATAGACCAGACCAGACGGGGTAGCGGTCCACTACTATAGACCAGACCAGACGGGGTAGCGGTCCACTACTATAGACCAGACGGGGTAGCGGTCCACTACTATAGACCAGACCAGACGGGGTAGCGGTCCACTACTATAGACCAGACAGACGGGGTAGCGGTCCACTACTATAGACCAGACCAGACGGGGTAGCGGTCCACTACTATAGACCAGACGGGGTAGCGGTCCACTACTATAGACCAGACCAGACGGGGTAGCGGTCCACTACTATAGACCAGACCAGAGGGGTAGCGGTCCACTACTATAGACCAGACCAGATCGGGGTAGCGGTCCACTACTATAGACCAGACCAGACGGGGTAGCGGTCCACTACTATAGACCAGACCAGACGGGTAGCGGTCCACTACTATAGACCAGACGGGGTAGCGGTCCACTACTATAGACCAGACCAGACGGGGTAGCGGTCCACTACTATAGACCAGACCAGACGGGGTAGCGGTCCACTACTATAGACCAGACGGGGTAGCGGTCCACTACTATAGACCAGACCAGACGGGGTAGCGGTCCACTACTATAGACCAGACCAGACGGGGTAGCGGTCCACTACTATAGACCAGACCAGACGGGGTAGCGGTCCACTACTACCAGACCAGACGAGGTAGCGGTCCACTACTATAGACCAGATAGTCCACTACAGACCAGACGGGGTAGCGGTCCACTACTATAGACCAGACCAGACGGGGTAGCGGTCCACTACTATAGACCAGACGGGGTAGCGGTCCACTACTATAGACCAGACCAGACGGGGTAGCGGTCCACTACTATAGACCAGACGGGGTAGCGGTCCACTACTATAGACCAGACGGGGTAGCGGTCCACTACTATAGACCAGACGGGGTAGCGGTCCACTACTATAGACCAGACCAGACGGGGTAGCGGTCCACTACTATAGACCAGACCAGACGGGGTAGCGGTCCACTACTATAGACCAGACCAGACGGGGTAGCGGTCCACTACTATAGACCAGACCAGACGGGGTAGCGGTCCACTACTATAGACCAGACGGGGTAGCGTCCACTACTATAGACCAGACCAGACGGGGTAGCGGTCCACTACTATAGACCAGACCAGGGGGTAGCGGTCCACTACTATAGACCAGACCAGGGGTAGCGGTCCACTACTATAGACCAGACCAGACGGGGTAGCGGTCCACTACTACAGACCAGACCAGACGGGGTAGCGGTCCACTACTACAGACCAGACGGGGTAGCGGTCCACTACTATAGACCAGACGGGGTAGCGGTCCACTACTATAGACCAGACGGGGTAGCGGTCCACTACTATAGACCAGACGGGTAGCGGTCCACTACTATAGACCAGACCAGACGGGGTAGCGTCCACTACCATAGACCAGACCAGACGGGGTAGCGGTCCACTACTATAGACCAGACCAGACGGGGTAGCGGTCCACTACTATAGACCAGACCAGACGGGGTAGCGGTCCACTACTATAGACCAGAC